>NW_013548877.1:0-5392 GCF_000499425.1 Eimeria acervulina | reverse complement strand
ACCGCTCCAGCTTGCAGTACTTGGCGGATTCACAGCCTACCACCCTGAGGGGCATGGACTAAAATGATCTTGGTGGGAACCTCTTGGGAACCTCTTTCTGCTCATTTCGCGAGCTGGGTTAAACGCAAACAGCGCACAGCTGTAGTTACATTTATATGCATCGTTTGACAGATGCAGTGCAGTGTGTCCACTCAAGCGATCCCCAAACTACGGAGTTGCCAGGAAAGCTGAAATTTTGGGGACAGTTGCTGATGCCTTTGATACCATCATCAGCAGTGGCAGGCGTTTAAGAGGTATGGAAGCCTCTTAAAACGAGATCTTATTTATAAGCTCGCCAGCTCGCAAATAAGTAGCACGGCACTCCTAGAAGAACCACCACCAGAAGTGGAGAAGGCCTTTCATCACTATTTGCTGAAGTGGTGGAGGCACGGTGAGCGTGCATGCACGGAATTGCGAGATACTCCCTTGCATAGCAAAATGCCGGTTCACGATCCAGAAAATAGCTATATTCCATCCATCACATGGGGACAATACAGTCAAACACTTCCACGAGAGATGCTGGTCGTCTATTGCAGTTAATTTCTGCATTTTGCATACCAGTAGTTGTACTGAAAACCCGCTAGAGACCGAGGTACAAGTCGATGCGGCACCGGGCGGTAAAGCCTGCACAGCTTGTTTGGCTGGACTCCCGGCAGTGCATTGCCAGCAATTCTATGACTAGATGTTCAATTAGGAACTATCAAAGTCTTTCAACCTAGTAGTTTTGGTTGTTTCCTTCACCAGCCCATGCTACGCAGTCGCTGCAGCGGCTCTGCACGGGCCGACTTTCCTGAACCAGTGTTGATCCCCTGCGGGGCAGTCTTCCTTAACTTCGCTGGTGCAGTTGATGATACCCAGTATTTTTCAGTCAAAAAATTAGTCATATTGGTAGCTTATGGCATTGTGGGGTTGGCTCGCCTTGTATCTCGGGCAAGAAAGTGTGCAGTGAGTTAGTTCCCCAACCCCAGACATTGCCACCGTCTGGTGAGACAGATGGATCAACCTGCAGCAAAATATGAATTACCTGGCATATACGCTGCAATCCATGGATATGGAGGTTTTTGAATGCAGCATCATCGGGTCGCTCTCTGCAGTTATTCCTCACCAGCCACGCCCTCCTAGGGAATCTCACAATCTCTTCAGAGGTTGAGTGCAAGTTCAAGAATCGCAAGCTCAAACCTGCATGCTTGAGCACTATTTGAAGGAACCCAGTGAGCATACGTTCGGGAAGGGAGATAACGGGGGCTAGATATATTTGATAAGCTGTCCCTGACCTGGAATAAAAACCAGCATTAGGTGGTTGGAGTTCCAACCCAGCTGTTGGTCAATGTCTGAATCTTGGGCTCTGACTGCCCGATATAGTGAGGGCCCTTTGGGCGAATTTTTGTTGCCCCCCACAGCGTCGAGAAGGGAGCGAGGAAGAGGAGATGTGGACGGCGGTTCGTCCAACTTGTTGCATAGCAAACGGAGCAACGGTCCTTTTGCCTTTGCTCTAGCTGCATTTGCTTCAGTTGTTGCTATCCTTTTCGTGGTGCTCCATTGTGTCGCGTTGAGTAGGGAGGCGTTACTAAAACGCGTGGGAAGGAGGCTGGCTAAAGAAAGAGAGACAAACCGCGATGAGAGTGCATGCTTCATTCAACAAGTATGCGGAGAAGAAGAATCCCAGTGGACAACAGCCACTCACAGCGCCAGGGTGTCACGAGGACTATTAGGGGCAGACCCCTTGGGTGACGGGAGTGATGATGAGGAGGACCCGCCGAAGAAAAAGAGGCAGGAAGACTTCCAGTGGCACAAGGGTACTTCACACACAACTTTACACGCTGTCGCTAGTGCAGAAGAGTCTGCAGGACAGAGAGAGGATGCTGAAAAACTCCGCAAAGAAATCCTCTGGTATGTCAAGCAGACGCTAGCTGAAAAGAATGACGGCTTAGAAGAAGATTGGCTACGACACCCCTTCGAAGAATTGCATGTATTAAGCGAAGAACTAGGTTCGCGCTCGCTTCACACCCTCCAGTCCCTTGCCACCGAGCAACTCGTTGAGCCTTCCACCTCTGGGCTCACTGCTATGGCCACAAGACCTCCAGAGTCAGCTGTCTCCGGCATTACTGACGTGACCATAGGGCCTCCCGCTGAGCCTGCCACCTCCGGACCCCCTGCTGCCATCACAAGATCTCCCATTGAGTCTGCTGCATCCGGGTTCCCTGGTGTGGCCACAGGACCTCTCGCTGAGCCTTCTGCCTCCGGTTTTACTGCTGTGGCCGCAGCGCCTCCCAGTGTTGCTGCCATCTCCGCGTTTACGAATGTAGGAACAGGGTCTCCCGTTCAGTTTTCCACCTCCGGGATTAGTGCTGTAGTACTATTTGTGCCCGAAACGGTTTCCACTGGTAGCCTTGTCCTAGGCAAAAAGCGGAAAAGAAAAAAGCCAACGCAGTGCAGCGAACTACCTTCAAGCGTAGCGGTCCCGTCTTTAAAAGTAAGTGTTACTTCCCAAGGCACCATCGTTTTACAGCCTGCTGCGGAAGGCGGACGTGAAAGTTCCCGACTCTTCAAGTATATAAGCGGCAGTCCAGGCACCGAAGGAGCCTATATGATCGTGGGTAGTGAGATTCCGGATTTCCAGGTACGTCGTCGTCGGTGCCTTTTTGCTCCCGCCTGAGGCCGGCTCAGGCAGAAAGACTCAGAGTAGCTAGGGTTTCTGTGAAACCAGGAACAGCAAGCACACACACACACACAGTGTCCAGAACACTACGGGATGGAAATGACGGATGCGAGCGGCTGCACAATGCTGCAGTGCATTCCCTGCGCGTGCACCTGAAAAGTGTGAACTTAATATCTGCTTTTGACTTCCTTTGTTCATGATCTGTAGCCGTGTTCTCTGATTTGTAGTGTGTAGAGCTGAGCATCTGCGTGCTGTGTCCATCGAATTGTTTGTTAGGGAAGGCCAGCCCTGGCAATCATCTCTGTCCCTCTTGTAGCTGCCCCAGGGTCGGAACAGAGGCTGGGCGACAAGGACATCACAACGCATCCCTTCTGTAGACTCCCAAGTGTTGCACCCGGTGCCAAGGTGAGAGATATAAAACTCCAGAAGGGCTTGCCTTGCCGTAGGACGCCATGTGAAGCCAGAGCACTGCTGGGGATTAAAGAACTTCTGAAGAGGCCTGTGCTGGTCTCGAAAGACCTCCATAGTCTAATGCAACATCTTGAGAGGCTCGTCGGCCATTGCCGTTGTCGTGTAAAGGAGAATGTCGACGGTTTGAAACCCAAGTATGCTGTGGAGAGACTTGCGTTTGCAATGCTGGTGACGGATGCGGTATACGCGGCGAGCGAGGTACTAGGAGCAAGTGCTAATCGCCAACAATGGTGGCAGTCGGTCATCGACACGCTTCCCGTCTATACGGGTCCGCGTGAATCTGCTGCTTCACGTATCACAGCACAGCAGAATGTCCTTTTGGCTCAGTTTCTGCAGTATGCTTTGGAGTTCTATAGATGTGGCGCGCGTCCTCCAGCACCACTGTTGGTTCGGTTGAAGCAAGTCCTTCTGTGCACTTCTGCAGTTCCATCCACAAGGAGAGGAGCATGGGCGCAATTCATGCGTGATGATACCGAGTGGCAACAATCCCAGTGATGCCACTTTTTGAATGGAGGCAGCATGGATAGAAGCGCAGGAACAAATGAACTTTCACGCTGCGCGCTTGGCAACGCGCCACCTTTCATCGCAGTACTCAGGTTCCAGGAGTTTAATTTGCGCGCTTTCTCTAGCAGGAGTTCTTGCTGGATTCCAAACATTGAGAGTTAAGGACCCATATAGGGCGGTGTTTCTCCATTGGCCCTCAGCAGAAAAGAAGTTTTCAAAGTGCGCGGCTGCTGCTGTTAGGAGTATCGGATCTTGCGAGGTGGCAGAAGAATAGAGGGAGTGCGGAAGTTAGTTGCTACCCAGAAGGATGCTTTAATGCCGAGACACTTTTTTGGCGTTTCCCCAGGTTGTTCAAGCAAGGTGGATCTTAGCTCTATCCAAAAGACTACAGGGTCAACTTTTTATCGCGACAAAACGAAGCAATAAATAACATATTAGGGCCAACTTGCAGTCGAGGGGTCAAATCTATATGCATTGCCAGCAGAGCGAAGACCAACCCACCACAGTGAACGCTCACTTTTTGCAACCTCTTTGCTACAACAGAGGCGGGGTTCGGTACAAATCTAACAGTTAAATTGATAAGCCGAGCGCAATTAACTCAGACCACACTGGTTACTCGCTCTCCAGTTGTTGGGGCAGCCAACCACTGCTTCTTCTCCGGCGGCGGCTGGCAAGACAAGCACCCATTGTTGGCAGTTTCAGTGAGACATAGGAATGAGCCGCATACTGGCTTGGCCCCATGCAAGGGCCTAGATGATTGGACATTCGCAGCAGTGCCTGGCTTTTGCAGGTAAACACCAGGACAATCGGCGGATTGGCATTTGCGAAGGAGGTAGAGCGCCACTCTTGCTTTGAACTTCACAGTGTACAGAATGTTCTGCTGCTGGAGGCCAAAAAGTGTACTTTTACTGAGAAAAGAGATGCAGCTGAACCCCGGGTGCGCCCGATAGTTCACGGGGAATTGTGTCGCGAGCGCAAACAACCTACAATAGTCGTGCATGTACACAACTCTACATATTTTTCTCATTGGGCTTTCGAGGATCAACTAAGGGTGGAACATGTCCTCCGACATGTGGGCGATCAATCGTTTATTACGACTTGTGGTAGACTCCAACTGAAAACACGGGAGGCCCCTTTTGTAGGAGTTCGCCGTGCACAAGAAAACACTTCACCTTTTCAGGATCAAAGCCCAGTCTCTCTGTTTCCTGGTTTCCCAAACCTGACGCCCCGGTATAACCATCACATCACAATTGCACACCCCTGCCTCCCGTTTTGCCACTCCATTTCGCTTTGCTCATGACTCGCAACAACAGTGCTTCTGGAACACTCTGATTGGGCATCTCTGGGACTCCATAATTCACCCGATAGGAACTGCCTAACGCATTGCAGCACTTCGTATTCTCAAGCCACCTTACCGCTCCAGCTTGCAGTACTTGGCGGATTCACAGCCTACCACCCTGAGGGGCATGGACTAAAATGATCTTGGTGGGAACCTCTTGGGAACCTCTTTCTGCTCATTTCGCGAGCTGGGTTAAACGCAAACAGCGCACAGCTGTAGTTACATTTATATGCATCGTTTGACAGATGCAGTGCAGTGTGTCCACTCAAGCGATCCCCAAACTACGGAGTTGCCAGGAAAGCTGAAATTTTGGGGACAGTTGCTGATGCCTTTGATACCATCATCAGCAGTGGCAGGCGTTTAAGAGGTATGGAAGCCTG
>NW_013548878.1:0-5439 GCF_000499425.1 Eimeria acervulina | reverse complement strand
TCTTTGTTTGTCTTTGCTTGTCTTTGTTTGTCTTTGTTTGTCTTTGTTTGTCTCCTCTTATATTCTTTTATCTGTCTCCTTTTGTCTCCTTTTGTCTCCTTTTGTCTCCTATTGTCTCCGTTTGTCTCCTATTGTCTTTGTTTGTCTTTGCTTGTCTTTGTTTGTCTTTGTTTGTCTTTGTTTGTCTCCTTTTATATTCGTATATTTGCCTCCTTTTGTCTCCTTCTGTCTCCTTTTTTACTTTTTCCCCGTCTTCTTGTCTCCTTTCGTTTCATTCTATCTCATCCTGTCTCCTGTTGTCTCCTTTTGTCTCTCTTGTTGTCTCTCTTGTTGCCTTTCTTCTTGTCTTTCTTCCTGTCCCTCTTGGTGTCTCTCTTCTTGTCTCCTTTTACCTTCTTCTGTCTCCTTGTGTCTCCTTTTATCATTCCTTGTCTCATCTTGCCCCCTTTGGTCTCCTTTTGTCTCCTTTTGTCTCCTTTTGTCTCCTTTTGTCTTATTTTATCTCCTTTTATATTTTTTTATCTGTCTTCTTGTCTCCTTTTGTCTCCTTTTGTCTCCTTTTGTCTTATTTTATCTATTTTTATATCCTTTTATCTGTCTTCTTGTCTCCTTTTGTCTCCTTTTATCTTTCCATACCTCCTTCTGTCTCCTTGTATAGCCTTCTGTCTCCTTTTATCTCTTCTTGTCTCCTTCTGTCTCCTTCTATTTCCTTTTAATGTTTCCTTGTTCTTATTACTTTTGTCTACAGTGTGGGGTGTATATGCAGGTGTCTGACTTTGGGACAGCTGCGGGTTTTAGGCCTCCACTGCAGCAGCAGCAGAATCTGCATTGGTGAAGACGAAGACAAAATGCGTGAGGCCTCTTGTCTTCTTTGCTGTCTCCTTTTATTTTGTCTCCTTTTATACTGTCTCCTATTAATCTGTCTCCTTTTATTTTGTCTCATTTTATACTGTCCCCTTTTATACTGTCTCCTTTTATTTTGTCTCCTTTTATACTGTCTCCTTTTAATCTGTCTCCTTTTAATCTGTCTCCTTTTGTACTGTCTCCTTTTATTTTGTCTCTATCTGTATCTGTATCTCTCTCTCGTTGTCTCCTTTTGTCTCCTCTTATCTTCTTTTATCTTCTTTTATCCCCTTTTTGTCTCCTTGTGTCTCCTTTTGTCTCCCTTTATCTTCTTTTATCTCCTTGTATCTCCTTTTATCTTAGTTTATCTTCTTTTGTCTCTGTTTGTCTGTGTTTGTCTCCTTTTGTCTGTTTAGAGACAGCTACTTCTTTGCTGCTGAACGACGCTCGTCTTGAAGACAAGGGCTCGATGTTCATCATACACGGAGAGAACCCCGACCCCCAAGACACATCCGTATACCCCGGAGTAATCTCCTGCTGCTGCTGTTGCTGCTGTTGTTGCTGCTGATGCTGCTGCTGCTGCTGCTGCTGTTGCTAATACTGCTGTCGTTGTTGCTGTTTTTGATGTTCCTTGTGCTGTTGCTGCTGTCTCCTCGCTGCTATTTGTCTCCTTGCTGCTGTTCTATATCTCCTCGGTGCTATCTGTCTCCTTTCTGCTGCTATCTGTCTCCTTTCTGCTGCAATCTGTCTCCTTGCTGCTGCTGCTGTCTGCTTAATAGGATCAGTTGATAGGGGTTGGGGGCTCCAGTCAAAGAAACACCGCCTTGTGGATGGCGTGGAAGCATGAATACCCCGTCAGAGTCGTCAGAGGATACCAGGCCAGGTCACCGTAAGCAACACGCACTCTTGCTGCTGCTGCTGCTGCTGCTGCTGCTGCTGCTGGTGCTGGTGGTGTTGCTGCTGCTGATGTTGATGATGGGCACGATACTAGTGATGGGGATGCTGCTGCTGCTGAGGATGCTGTTACTGCTGTTGCTGGGCATGCTGCTGCTGCTGCTGGGGATGCTGCTACTACTACTGTTGCTGCTGCTTGTGCTGCTGCTGCTGCAGATATGCACCTGAGGTTGGGTATCGATATGACGGTTTGTATCGAGTAGTGGAGCTGCTCTTCGATACAGCGGAGCCCCCGGAGGGTCTTTGTAAGGAGGCGCGCTCATCTGCTGCTGCTGCTGCTGCTGCTGCTGCTGCTGGCAAAGGGAACGGTCGCGTGAAGGCCCCGCCAGGCTGCAGCAGCCAGTGCAGCAGCAGCATCAATGGAGACGGCCCTGACGTCTCTTCAGACTACGAGGAAGGAGACAAGAGACAAGACGCTGCTGCTGCTGCTGCTGATTCTGCAGCAGCAGCAACTGCTGCTGCTGCAGAATCAGCAGCAGCAGCAACTAAAGCAGATGCAGCAGCAGCATCTGGAGAGACCGATAAAGAGGAGACGGACGTGGAGATGCTTTCATACGCCCAATCGAAGGCGCGCAGCCGGGAGGCCGCAGCAGCAGCAGCAGCGGCAACAGCAGCGACAGCAGCAGCACCAGCAGCAGCAGGAACGAAGCCAGCTAAGCAGGAAGAGAGACTGCTGAGGGGCCGGTGTGTATTTAAGTTCCTTCTGGTGTCTATACACTCAAAATTTTATCAGCCCCCCATCTCGCAATGGAGGGACTTCAACTTCGAGAGCATGCAGCACCCTCTCTGGGATAAAGACAAAAGACTCAAGTGAGCTGCTGCTGCTGCTGCTGCTGCTGCTGCTGCTGCTGCTGCTGCTGCTGCTGCTTGTGCTGCTACCGTTGCTGTAAGTGCTGCGGTTGCCGCTCTGACTTGCTACTGCTGCGCTTGTGCTGCTGCTAGCGGATCAAGTTGGCTTGTGCCTCGTGTACGCTGCTGCTGCCGCTGCTGCTAATGCTGCTGCTAATGCTGCTGCTGCTGCTGCTGCTGCTCGTCAGGCCTATGCGGCAGCTAGCGGAGAAGCAATTTGCAACCCACCGGCGGGTGCAGAGACAAATGGAGACAGCTGATGAACTGTCTCTCCCGGCAACCACCACTCGTATTGTTGAGGTATCTTGCTGCTGCTGCTGCTGCTGCTGCTGCTTATGCTGATAATGATGGTACTGCCACTACTGCTGCTTGCGTTATTGCCGCTGCTGCTTTTGCTGCTGCTGCTGCGCGCACTCTAGAGGCGATTTGCGGGCAGTTCCGATGACTCGAGGCGAGACTGTGCTGCTGCTGCTGTTGTTGTTGCTGCTGTTGCTGCTGCTGCTGCTGCTGTTTAGGTGTACAGCGATCTTCCTCGTCCCTTTGCATTGACGGTGCCGCCCTTCATCCCTTTGGGTGGCGGACAGTTTACTGTTGCTAGTCTCGCTAGTGTTGCTGCTGCAGCATACCAGGTAATGCTGCTGCTACTGCTGCAACTGCTGCTGCTGCTGCTGCTGCTGCTGTTGTGTGGGAGGGGGGAGGAGCAACGACAGCAGCAGCAGCGGGAATAGCAGTTGCTGCTGGGTGTTGCTGGTATCTGCGTGTCTCCTTCCTCAGGTGTATGAGGAGCTGCTGCAGAAGTGGGGTCGCAGCAGCAGCAGCAGCAGCAGCGGGAACGACCCTAAGTGCAGCATTGCGGATGCATTGGCACTAGCAAGACGCTGCCTGAAGTGTGGGGTCACGGGATCGGGATCGGGATCGGGATCGGGATCGGGATCGTATCCTGCGTGGGCGACGTGTGGGTTCTTGCCCCTTGTGCTGCGGGTGGAGTCTTATGAGCTGGAGTTAACTCCTGTCTCCTCAGCAGAGAAGCAGCGGCTGGTCGATATGTATTTGAAGGAAGCAGCAGCAGCAGGTACTGCAGCAGCAGCAGCAGGACAGCGCTGGGGAGGCGCAGGGTGGGAGGGAGGGGGGCGTCGGCAGCAGCTGGCGGAAGAAAAGAGACACACAGAAGGAGACACCCTTAAGAACAGCAGCAGCAGCAGCTGCAGCAGCAGCAGCAGCAGCAATGGCAGCGACTACAACGGCGAAACCAACAACAACAAGAACAGCAGCAGCAGCAACAACAACAACAACAAGAACAAAGAAAACAGCAGCAACATCATCATTACGAACGGCAGCGACAACACCACCAGCAACAACAGCAGCAACCACAACGACAGCAGCAACAGCAACATCAACAACAACAGCAGCAGCAACAACAACAAAGTGAAGGCTGCTGCCCCACAGGAGAACCTGGAGAGACTGCTGCAGCGCATTGCAAGGGCCCCCCGCAGCAGCAGCAGCGGCCACCGTCTCCTTCGCTGGCGGAGAAAGGAGACACGACTGATTGTTAGCCGAGCGCATGCACTCCAGTTTGCTCATTGCTACTTGCCTCAGGTGTACATACACCCCAACTGCAGCACATATTCTTACTCTTATAAACGCCAAACACAACAGGCAGCACCGTATATCACAGCACCAGCAGCAGAAACAGCAGCAGCAGCAGCAGCAGCAGAAACAGGACTAGCAGCATGTGCAGCATCAACAGGAGCAGCAGCGGCAAAGTTGCAGCAGCAGCAGCAGCAGCAGCAACAGGAATAGCAGAAGGCACACCACCAACATGAGCAGCATGACGAGCATGAGTAGCAGCAACAGCAGCAGCAGCAGGAGAAGCAGCAGCAGCATTAGCAGCACCAGGAGCAGCAAGAAGACGTGTGTTGCCCTTTGTTTGCTGCAGAGCGCAACATGTGGGATCGTCTCCTCCCTGGAGCTGGGATCGCCTTTGCCTTCCGATTGGAGTCCCTGGACAGACATCTCCCAGGGACAGGAGGCTCTGCCGATTGCTGCAATTAATGATGTTGACGACGAACCCCCTCCTGCAGACTTCTGGTAGCACATCGCGCTGTCTCCTTCACCCTCTGTCTCCTCAGCCTGCTGTCTCTTAGCCCCTCTGTCTCCTCCCCGATCTGTCTCCTCAGCCTCCTGTCTCTTACCCCCTCTGTCTCCTCTACTTGTGTCTCCTCAGCTTGCTGTCTTCATTTGTCTGTGTCTCTTCAGCTTGCTGTCTCCTTTTCTATCTGTCTCCTGTCTCCTCAGCGTACTGTCTCCTTTTCTCTGTCTCCCCTCAGCTTGCTGTCTCCTTTTATATCTGTCTCCTCAGCTTACTGTCTCCACTTCTCTGTGTCTCTTCAGCTTGCTGTCTCCTTCTCGCTGTGTCTCCTCAGCTTGCTGTCTCCTTCTATCTCTGTCTCCTCATTTGGCTGTCTCTTTATTTTGTTGTCTTATCATTCTGCTGTCTCCTTGACTTGCTGTCTCCTGTTCGTTGTCTGTCTCTCCTCTGCCTCTTTTACCCCCCCATCTGGGTGTCTCCTGTTAGCTTCTTGTCTCCTTGGCTCATTGTCTCCTCAATCTGTTGTCTCCTCTACTTGCTGCTGCTGCTGTTGCTGCTGCTGCTGCTGCTGTTTGGGGTGTATGTGCAGCTACCAGAAGCGAAATGTTTTGTTTGGGCGGCTGCCCAGCGCGTTGATGCTGTGTCTCTGCACCGGATGTGTCCCTAAGGACGTAGACACCTCAGACTGGGAACGCATGTATGCT
>NW_013548879.1:0-4550 GCF_000499425.1 Eimeria acervulina | reverse complement strand
GCAAATCAAGAATCCACAAACCCTCCCGTTCAGGAATTGGAAACAAGCACCCTGCCAAAGTGGAATGATCCGTCGCACCTAATGCCTGTGCGCGTTGCCTTCTACAAGCGCACACGGAGCTGAACGTACAGCGGGCCTGTCCTCATCCTGCGCGAACAACAGTGTTTCACGCAGAGCAACGGCGTGCACCCAGTGCATGACCTAAACACACTCATTTTCAAGACTCGCTGCTCAATAGGCTGAGAGATGCGGAACGTCCTAACGACCAATCCAAACTTGGTGCATACTTGCTGACCCGTACAGCTTGCAATTGCAGGAAAAAAGAATGTTGCCAGGCCCCATCCACAAACAGCAATACATGAAGTGCCAGCCCCTAAAATGTAAGAAGCGAGGGTTTATACAACCTCTCGGCGTACTCGCTGAGCCAAATACCTTACGATTACGAAAGGAAAAGGCGCTGCTACATAACGTCTAAAGATAGGCAAGCACGGGATATATATCCCTTTGATGTAAGAAATATGTGGTCCAACCACTTCTTTGTAGTGCAAGTAATTTACGTTTGTCAGGGACAGCAAGAAGCAGCTGCCTCGACCAAACGTAAACTTGGGGTCGCTCGTTGTTCAGGCAATGATGAGACTGTTCAGTTTTCACCAGGCTGCGACGATCGGAGGGCATGGGCAGAACGTTGGATCGCTGACCACGCGCTTCTACATATTACGCGTACTTGGCGAAGGTGCTTGAGAATATTAGTCGCGAGAAACGTATATCTACCGAATATGGCTAAAACAATGGTAAATCGCATGTACCCAAGCACCAAGCATTTGGACCCGTCCTAGCAAAGTAAACATCCGCCTCAATTAGATGTTGCTCGTTCTCTCAATCATGTCAATGCACAGTAGTCCTCCGGGTAGAACCGCCTCTGCATCTCTGTCGCCCTCAGCCTGGGACAAGGAAAACGCAAGTTCACCACACCACTCGGGTATCACACTGCGTATGTTCCTCTCCAACAACTGAAACAACTTGCGATGAAGCCCCGTACGCAAAATGCACGGTAATTCACCTCATTCACCCTATAAGAGAATATGAGATACTTGCAATGGCGAAGAGAAACAGACTATCGCCCCTCCTTCCTGTACCAATTCTCGCCCTCAAGAACATATGCACCTAAATGCGCAGAGTTACGCGGCTTCACCCTGCGCGCACGGCAGCGTTCAAGCAAAACAACGCCTTGCACCAAATATGTAGGCTAAGAGTATCTCACGGTCGGTGCTCTGCGCTCCCAGTGCTGGCTGCTGACTTTGGGACATTTGCCTAACTGTGAATCCAACCTAGGCTCATACTTCCTGAGCGGAACAGCATGCGACTACAAGAAAAGGCATGCCGCATCATGACTACACATTAAAGCGCACAAAATGCCCACCCCATGAATGTAAATAGCAAGCATGTTGAACAACGTGGTTCTTGAGCGCAAAACATTCATTTCATTCGTTCAAAAACTTGCGCATGAAAGGGGGGCGATAGATTGGTTGACTTTCCCCACTGGAAGTATCTGTTTTTGGGTGCTGGGCTGGAAATTATTTGGCCAACGACAACAGAAAGCAGCTGGTTCCAATAGCAGCGATTTGCAGCCACCCTTAGCTCAAGTTACGAAAAGACCTTCAAAATTATTCCAAGTTGTGGAGATCGGGGACGATTAAAGAGCGGTTGGTACCCTACCACCCAACTCTGCCTACTGCTTGTTGGTGTTACCTGTCTTACGAAACACACACGGAGAAAAGCGCAAATCAATCAGTGGTTACTGACGCTCTCAATATTTGCGCTGACTCGCGAACCAACCATTTTGACCGATCCCAACTAGCCGGATATCGAACTCGAACTACGCAGCACGTTGCACGTACCTCCAATTCCAGTCTCGGGAAAACCACAGTTGCCTGTCTTCAAACAGCGCATAGTGAGAGACCCTGCCCAACAAAAAAATACACATCAAAAAGCCTCAAACCGTTGCCCAGAAAATCATCACACACGCGCAGTGTCAAAGCTCAACGAGTCCTGATTCGTCTTGCTTGTCCATGCTTCCTGCAACAAACACGTATCCATCTGAAATCTTCGCTTCAGCTGCCACCACGCTGGGAATACTACAACGTGCCCGCAGAGATTGCCGCCGTTCAGACGCGTGTCGCCACTAGTGTGTCTCATGGTTGCTGTCCACAAGGCTTCCTGGTTACCTCCCAGCATCTACGCAAATGCGCACCCGAAGAAAGCGCTTACTTTCTGAGGCGAGCATCTTGAGAGTGCAAAAAGAAGAAGGCGTTTCCGCGCCGTATCTACAGGTAGGTGAAAGGGAATTTCATACCCCTTCGATGCGGGTAAAGGGCGCTCCAAAGCTCTTCGCTTTAAGGTTGATCGCTCCAATTCACGATATGCAGTATTCGCAAAGATCAGCTCCTTTAATTAGATGTCGAGTTAGAGTGGCCGTTTGACCAAGTGATGACGGCTCACAATTCATGTGAGATCCATCGGGCATCTGTAGAGGACTAAACTGTCTCCCGCTAGGCTCAGGGTTCCATTCGGCAGGCGCTGCAGGTGCTGCAGGTGCTACAAAAACTTCACAGCCATTTGCCAAAATCCACCGGATCTTAATGGCACATTCCTCAGTCGCACTGACATAAGCACAAAATTTCCCCACAGGTTGCAGCAAGCCAACCAACCATCCGCCGTACACTACCCACGTCGCAAGGTGCCTGAGGCAGGCCCGTGTGCAGCAGTCGTCAGCAACTCTAAACAGCCCACTTATCGTGCTCCCTTCTTCCTGCTCCTGTGGAGCACACATTGACGGTTCCTGCCGTGCAGCCATATTCTCAGCGAATCGGGGCAGCAGCGGGGAAGGAATTTGTAATGCCGGGGCTCTGTAGGCAGAATGCAGATCGTCGCTCCGAAGATACGAGAGAAGCTCACTGCCCAAGTGGAACGGTCCGTCGCTCGTCGCGTCCGTGTGCACGTAAACGCATATGGATGTCAACGCTCACCTATGTCTGCCATCAAAGTAAGCAAACGATAGATTGTACACATGGTGATGGCTCGGTCCAGATGCTTGCCACAAAAGCAGAGGTCCCTGACGCTGCGTCCAGTCTTGACTGCTGCCCTCGGAATACACCCCTAACTACCAATCCAAACTACATGCATACTTCCTGTGTCAAACAGCTTGCAACTGAGCTGGAATAAGCCGTTCCCACACCGCATCTATAAACAGGCGCACACGACCTGCATTACTCTTTAATGCAGACATCATGCGGGATACAGCCTCTTCCTGAAGGGTAATGCATTCGATTCACACCGTCAATAACAGCAAGAAGCCACCGCTTCCCATAGATGTCGATTTACGGTCTCTCTGTGCTCCAGGGATGACCTGCCATCCAAACTAGTGTGGGATAGGCAGTGAATGTGCAGAACACTGAACCTTTTCCCACGCGGCTTAGCCTATTGCAAACTCCTACTGCAGTTGCTACGAACCCCTCACAGCGAGAAGCGCAAGTCGAAGGAATGCCCACGGCTCACTCAGCAATTGCATGTACACGAACACAAAACCTCTTGGCCGACACCAACAAACTAAGCAGTCGAGTTAAACGACAAGGTGCACGTTTGTCCAGACGTGCTCACATACACCACTCCTCCAGACCGCATCGCAGCCAGCATCCAGCTCTCCCTTTCTCCGGGCTTTGAAAAACACGCATAAATAATTCTCCCCGTTTACTGCACTGCACAAATGCAGCATTATCCATCCACACAAACACCTAGTGGTGGCAACACCTATATAAACGTGCATGCCGAGACTTCGCAAAGACTCCCAATGCGGAGTACAAGGCAGTATCCTTGAAGGACCTTCCCACCTTCACACTGCGGAAACAGCGGCATCAAGCCAAAGTAATGCCTTGCATCAAATGCATGGTCTTTATATGCCTCACGTTCGCCTCACACAGTACTAGCTGCTCCGCGGATGGAGCTCCCTCACTGTGGATCCAAAATATGTGCGTACTTCCTGAAACGAAGAGTTTAGATTATAAAAGAAGACACCGTTGCCACACGCTACCTACAGTTTGGCGAAGGCTAACTGCATAATTTTTTAACCCAGCCAACATGCATCGTAACAGCCTCTTCCGTTACGGTCATTCATTGCATGCAACTTCGCCAACGAGAACGCGGAGCAGCTGGCTCTGCTGTACGTCGGCTTGTAGCCACCCTTTGTTCACCTGGTGCCAAGACCTCCAAAGCTCTTCCAGCCTGTGAGGACCACTAAGCAATGCCAGGACGCTGGACGCTGCGACCCTGATGACTATGGTTGAATGCTACAAGCCCCGCAGATCCTTCGGGAAAAAAAAACACAAGTCGACCGGCAGCTAGTGACAGGCCCACAAGCCGAATTTGTGCAAGCATGAAGCATTTCGATTGACCCCAGCATGCCGAATATCATACTGAAATGACATGCTGGACGTTCGCTTTGGAATACCCACGATCAGCTGTCTTCCGGCCCGCGTCGCCGCACGCACGCCCCA
>NW_013548880.1:30000-50763 GCF_000499425.1 Eimeria acervulina | reverse complement strand
TGCACATGTTGGAGGTGTGTGTTGGGGAGCGTGTTCAGGTGCCGGAGACTGTGCGTTGGGCGGCCACCGGTATTTATAGTTCGTTGTTTTGGAAGAACGGTGGGAGCGTGGGTGAGCAGGGTAGTGTTTGTAATTTGAGTGGTTGAGTGGAGACGCGAGTGGTGTTGTGTGGTGTGAAATTTTGAATGGAGGGACGAGGTGGGTTTATGAAGTGGAGAAGAGTGGGTTTGTGTGTTGGTTGGAGTGAAGTTGAGAAATGGAGGAAGTGGTTTTGCAGGGATTTGTGGCGTTTGCTTGGGAGTGTTTGGGCGTGGGGGGGAGCATGGGAAGAGGCGACTGTGCTGACTTTGATTTGCCAGGGCGTGCCGCGGAAGGGTGTTTTGGCTGCAAGGGTGGGAGTGATACGGTGTGGGTATACGTGTTGCTGGTGAGTGTGCTGTGCGCGTGTATGCAGCAGCAGTGGCGTAGAGGTAGAGAGGAAGTTGCGGAATTGGTGGGCGTGTTTGGTAGGGGATGATTTGTAGAGGGGATCCTCGGTGCGTTGACGTTGCAGTGGTGATTGGGGGCTGGCGGAATAGCGTCTTGCGGCAAAATCCTTGCTAGGAAAACATCGATTTCGTAAACGTCCGAGTAGGCAGTATGCAGTGTGTGCTTCAGCCAATCTCAAGTTGGAGGGGCGGGCGGAGTGGTCCTGGGGTGAACAAGGCCATGCCCATGCGATCAGTGCTCAGTAGGGCTTATTAAAGGGATAGACCTGGCGTGCCTTGGACGGTTTGGTCCATGGATTAGTCAGATAATGAGCAAGTTACTGACAGTGGTATGTTCGGATGAAAGAATGCCTTCCAAGCATGGGAAGCGTCTATTTTCTGTTCAGGAAGCGTTTGCTGATGGGTCGCGAATTTCGAATTGTGTGGTTTCTTCTGAGGCCATCTCATCCATTGCATTTTCGGGAGAGAAATGGGGGAACTTGCATGCGCATGTGAAGAAAATACCTTGGTGCAAAAACCTTGCAAGTTTGCTCCGCGCGAATTATCTCCGAGACGAGTGCGGGCAAAGTGCTCTATATGCCGTTGTAAAGGGCCCATGGCAGGCGCATGGAACATGCTGAACGACAGCTGAGCGGTTGCGGCGATGGACTTCATGTGGTGGGCAATACGGAACCTTTGGTATGAGCATCAAAGGTCTATTGTTGAGGCTCTCAACGATTTTTCGTAGGCCTTACACGAGTGGAATTAGTGCTGGACTGACACGGAGGGCTACAAGGGGGGCTCTTTGGCACGCATGCCACACAATTGCACGGGAACTGGTTGGGTCATGCATTGTTTTTACAGGAGGCCTAGAAGGTATGTGGAGATGACACATACTGCGCCCTTTGTGGGTCTGCATCTCCAAAAGGAGAGAGAGAGTTTTGATGATGTTTTAGGGGGAGAATCGGGCAGAGGCAAAGACGAAAACGCTGCCTGCTGGCAACCATCTCTCTCGGCCATTATGCCAGAAACACTCAGCTACGGCGTATGTGTGTTTGAAGACAAACGAATTAGTGGAATTTGTAGGGTAGGGCCCTCTGCGTGGAATAGACAAGGATGCAATGCGCGCAAAATGTTCATCTATATTTGCAGTGTTGCTTTGCTATCGAAAAGGGTTAACGGAGAAACCTTGCGAGAGGAGCTACAGGGTGGTTGTAGGGGATGCCAGGTTTCTGTTTCTGCCTTCGCAAGTGGCGAACGCTTCGGCAGTCTAGACAGCGTTGTTGGTAGATGTGCTGGTCTCTTCACGTGAAGTTGGAAGAGGGGGTAGTATTGTGCTTTGGTACTGACAGGACAGGGATGGTTTTCTTACAGATGGCATGTGGCATGGCTTTTACAGAATCGCCTGGGGACATTGTGGCTATGCTTTTTACAGCTCCAGGCCGCGTGTAGAAGCTGCGCATGCGCTTCAGTGTGGATGTGGCGCGGCAAAATGTTGCACGCCTTTGCGTAGAAGCTGGACCGAAGCACAGGTGTAGTTATATTCGAAACAATGCAGAAATGTGGTTGATCAGGCCAGGAACGTTGGAGACTCTCACAGTTTGGCTGCACTAGAGGCGCCCTGAGCTGTAGCATTGTTGCAGCCCTCGAAATGTTGAGGAAGCGTTCCTGAGGGTGCAAGCGCGCCTTTCACTGAGAAATACGAAGCGATACAGAGACACAGCGGGCTGTGTCTGGCTGTGCTGGTCGGAATGAAACGTTAGTAGGGTTCGTTTGTGAACCCGCTGCATGTGGGTATTATATATGCATTTGCCTACGAAGGGCCGTACTGTTGTGGTCCCTACAGATTTGCATGCGTAACCCAGTAAACAGGATGCCGTGATGGGAATTGCTTACAAGAACTGGCTTGAGAAGGAATTTGGAAGCTGCTCAGCAGTAGATTTTGTGTATGGAAAATCTTTGTTGGTATGTGAAACGGTATGACCGTTGCACTGAGTGTCCATGGAGTAACGGTGAATGAGCAAAGGTTGAACGATTGTGGAAAAAGGATTGAAGCATTGCATGGCGGCACAGTTGTTTCTGCCCTTCTTCAGGCGGATGAAGTGAGTGCTGATTGGGTCAAGATAACAGGTGTAAACGGTGGACTCGCAGCTGTTAGATGAAATCAGATTACAGCGTGGAGTATGGGTGTGTGTGCACGTGATGATGAAGACGGAAAGTGCGGCTCTAGAGCAGAAGTTGGGAGTGGTAGGTGTGCGTGTGGTAATGTAGCACACTGCTGTGTGTAGGCAGAAGCGCTGGAATAAGCAGTCTGCTAGTTGACATTTTTATATCTCTTTTCGTGGGCGTGGGCTCGAACTGCGATTTGTTCACTTGAAGGTGCGTGGTGCCGTCCAGTGTGGCTCTGCGTGCTGTTTGGCAGTCGCACCAGAATCTGATAGGTCGCCCACGCCCGGTGCAAACTTGAACCCGCAGGGAGTACGACGACTGCGTACTTGGGAGTGTGCAGAGATTTGAGCTTCCCAGGGCAAATCCCGACTGCATGAACACATGAACTTGCAGAGTGAACGAGTTTGTTTCGCTGCGCAATGGCTGTGCATCAGCTATATGCAGTATCGGGTTGACGTGGGTTCCCGAGGCATATCGAGCGCTCGGCACCTGTTCGTGAGCTGGGCAACTACTTACGTTGACTATGCAGAACAGGCGTTCGCTGTGGTTTGGGGGAGAGCTTTGCGTTGGGCTCTTCTTTATCTGTACGTCGCCGCCTGCTGCTACCATAGAGTTTGGTTTGAGGCTGGAGGGAAGGAAATGTATTGCACGTTGTCCTTTGCTCCCTCGTTGTGTTTAAAGCCCCGCTGGTGCACCTGGGGCAAGTGCATTTACGCTGCTTCAGTGGTCCTAATAGCTGCTCAGGAACTCCACTGGCTCGGGTAGCTCGGTGAGTAAACGGGAATTGCTGCAAGCACGGGAAGAAGCTGGTTTGTGCGTTAAAACGTGCGACGTCTGAATCAGTAGTGGAAGAAAGACACACACATAAATGTCTTTCCAGGGAGCGAGTCATTAGATCCCCTTCCCGACTTGCTGTCGGCGGCAACCCAGCAAGTCGCTTAATTTGCGTCACCTGTAGATATTCACGCGCCTCAACTTCTCATGAGAAGTTGCACCGCAGCCGCCGCCCGAAATCCCTGAATGTAGGGGTGTCTTGATGCGGCGGATCTGCCGCATTGCAGCCTTCGCTTGGCTTTGCATTGCGTAATCAAGAATAGTAGGAAGCATGTGCATTCCAATAGTACAAACAGTACTATCCGTGTTATTCACGCTCCGCTTCACCTGCTGTGACGCTACGCCCAACCACACGCTTGCTGCCTCAGCAGCAGGAGCTCTAGGGCATTAAATAACGACCAACAGGCTCAGCCTGGATTTGAAATGAGCCTGGACACGCACACCTAGCGCAAAAGGAACAGGGTGCTTGTCGTTACATATTTGTTTTAAATACTGGGCGGTCCTCGTCTCGACACACTTCGAACAAGAGGAATAAGTCAACAGAACAGTAGTGGCTCATTCGATAGGTTGTTCCAGATGTAGTTCCAGATGGATAAGCAGCATACGTCCTGTAGGGACAACCACACAGCTAAGTTGCTGCTTTTTGTCTCCCTCACTGTATAAGCGCAGCATCGTATACACGGCCGGCCTTGCTGAGCAGCAGCAGCAGTGACCGGCTTCCGTAACTTGAGTTCTATCCATAGTCAAGCAGCAGGGTTTTCTAGTGTGTTCGAGGCGCACAGCCTTATCGAGTAGCTGTACTGACAAAATACCAAAATGAATAGAGCACGCGCGAGAAGAAAAACGACAGCCAAGGCTGCAAGTGCGAACGTTCACATTGGCCCTAACGACAGTGGCAGCGAACTCCCACAATGCTACAAAGAGGGTTCCCCAGCATGCATTCATTCGCATGAGGCTTCCGTTTAAGTGTGCAACATTGCGGCCTTCTGTACTGTATGCACTGCAAGAGTAAGCAGCAATCCTTAACTCCTCTGCCCCTTGCTCCACCAGAAGAGCAGCAAACATTGTGGGCGCTTCTCATTTGCCTTCATAGTGGTATTCGTTCAGAAGGCCTAGTCAGCACGCAACCAGCTGCAAAACCAGCTGCAACGCCGAGAATGGGCGGTGCAGGAAGCCAGCTACTGTTGCCGGCGCTCTCGTGGCGTGCGAAATTCTCTGAGCCACGGATGCTGGAGAGCCTCCCGAGGCGTCATGCGGTCGTCGGCGTCCCACCGCAGACATCCTGGGAAGATGAAGAAGACAGTGCACAGCACAACACACGGCGGATGGTGTTCGTGCACAGCAGCTGCAGGTGCAACGCCCAGAAAGAACAGGAGCCTGCTGTTCTGTGTGTATGGATGCTGATCAAAGGGCACGCGGTGCGCGTGTGCACAAGTACTCACCTTTAAGGAAGTCTACAAAGGTGCTTTCTGCAGGCTCGACTGCATCTTCAAGAGTTGCGCAGCACGGCGACCCGCAGGAGCTGGGCGTCTCAGAGATCCGTTTGCAGCAGCGAGAATTCAGAAAGGAAAAGCCCCCTTGTGCGTTCCGTTCGAAGAAGACTGGAGACCTTGGAGAGCGCAAGATCAAGTCCGTGGGAGGGAGGCCCAGCAACGACGCAATTGTTTGCAGCTGATCCTCCTCGTCCACCCCAGGAAACAACGGCGTGCCTGTATGCAGCTCCGCCAGGACACAGCCCAAAGACCACATGTCAATGGGAGGCCCATAGGGGAGGCCAAGCAAAATCTCGGGGGCCCTGTAATATCTCGACTGTATGTACGCGTTGTGCTGCTGGCGGCCTTCCCTGCAGCTGCTGCCGAAGTCAATCAACTTTACGGTGCTCTTGCGGCCCGTCACCAAGGCGATGTTCTCGGGTTTTAAATCGCAGTGAACGACTTGCGCCTTCTTCAACAACCGCAGCGCCTGCAGCAGCTGTATTGCCAGGCTGCGCACGGCCAGTGGCGCAAACCCCCGGAACTTGTTGGCCTTCAGAAAAGAATACAGATTGTGGCTGAGCAGCTCAAAGGTAAGGACTAAGTGCCCACGAAACATGTGGCTTTCCCGCAGCCGCACGATATGGGCCTTCCCAGCCCTGTCCAGAGTAGACAGGTGCTGCAGCACGTTAACTTCTTCTCGCCCCTGGGCATGAAAGTTGCTTTTGTTTTTCAAGATTTTCAAAGCCACTTCCTCGCCAGTTTTGTGGTCGAACGCTCGGAATACGCGGCCAAAGGAGCCCGTTCCAAGTGGCTGCAGTAGCTGGAAACGATAGCAAATGTGATCATTTACAGAGACCACATAATCCCCTTGCTCGTCGCAGAAATAGCTGCATGCGCTGTTGCTCGTCCTGTTTATAAGCTGCCGGTTGCTCTTACTCATCATGCTGCTCCTGCTGCTATTGTTACAACCCAGACCTCCAAACGCAGCGTTTTCCCATCCTCCACCCAAATCAGCCTTAGATGCTGCTGGGTCGTTCACACGACTGGGCGAACCGCACATGGCCGTCGCCAGACCCCGACCTCCAGCAGCAGCAGCAGAAGCAGCAGCAGGTGTAAATGGGCCCCCGTACATCGCTGCGCGCTCAGTGCCTGCTGGCCTCTCCCTTAAAGATCCCCAGTACCAAACAGTCGGGTATTCGAGGACTTCGCTGCGTTCCCACGGTGTCAGTTGAAAAGAAAATTGCTGCAACACTGCAGCGGATGACAGAGGAGGCGACCCCTTGGTGACACCTTCCGCTGCATCTTTTGCTGCTGCGTATTGCTGTGACGTTGCCCCTAGATATCCCGTTACAGTTCTTGTTGCTGCTGTTCTTGGGCCCCGTGCAGAGGCCGATCGCCCAGATGACCCCCGCACGCCTCTAGTGTCCTTGAGGGGAGGATAGGCTGGTCGATTCACCGGCTTACGCGGCATTCCCTGCTGCTCCTCCTTTAGCTGCTGCTGCTCCGCATCAACTGCCTCTACTACTGGGGAGCGGACATAGTATGCGCTCCCGATAGACGCATCCCCTGCGGGAGATACACGTCCATGGCCCCTCGGCTCTCCTGTTTCTACGCGCAAGGGTCGGGTCAAAGACAGGGACTGTAAAGCTGCTGCTGCGTTGCTTCGTGCTGATGCAGTGTGTTGAAGATCTGCTGACTCCTGAGATCGTGCTGTTCCTGCTGCTGCGAGCAGTTCCCTAGGATACAACGAGCGTGCAGCAGCAAGCGACAGCTGCCGCGTAATGCGCAGGTGATGCGGCAGCACCTTCTTGACAACTCGGCTACCTGCCAATACTGTTGTTGCAGCTGGCGCTACCGCTGCATTTGGTGCTGTTGCTGCAGTCAGTGCTGCTGCTGTTCCAGCTGGTGGTGGTGGTGGTGGTGCTTCTGCTGTACTCGATGCCGTCGAATCGCTGCCACCGTACCTTGCTGTCGGGTGCATCAAACTTCCCTGATATGTGTGCTGCGGCTGCTGTAGCTCCCTTCGCTGCTCCTGCTGTAGCGCTATCAGCCAATCGACAACGCGTGCGTTCTTGTGTACTGGACTCCTCGTTGTGGGAGCTCCTGCGGGTCCTGGTGGCGACCTCGCAAGCAACGAATGGCTCATGTCTATTGTTGTTGCTGCTGCTGCTACCGCTTCTGGTGCTGCTGCTTCCTCTGCCGTTGCCTCTTCTTCTGCTGCCGTTTCTGCTGCAGCTGCTGCAGATGTTGATTCCGCTGCTGCAGCTGCAGCCGTTGCTGCTGCCTCAGGTGTGCACGCGGCAGCTGCAGCAGGTGGAGATTGCAGGCTCTCCCCTGCGCCACAATCTTCGTCGCCTGACTCTTCAGCTCTTAAAGTAGATTCAAATAGGTTCGTTGGTGCTAGCCGGCTTGTGCTGCTGCTGCTGCTACTGCAGCTGCTGCGATCTCTTGTGCTGCTGCTGCCTTCGACTGTAATTGCTCCCCAAGTAATAGAGTGGCCTTCAGACAGTTGTTGCTGCTGCTGCTTCAGGCAACATACGACAGCCGCCTCCCTATCTTTTGCTGGTGCCGCTGCAGAGTCTCTCACTACCTGGTTATCTCCAGCTGACTCCCCAGCTGTCGCGAGGGCTTCTGCCTCGCTGCCGCTGCTGCAAGAGCGAGAGAACTGCAGCACCAGCTGGTGCTGCTGTGGCTGCAGCTCCTGTGTTGGCACGTCTTCTGGAGATACAACAGATAAGAAGGATTCAATGCTGTAAAGGTTGCACTGCTGGTCAAGGGAGAGCGCCATATCGTGTCGCTCTTGTTGTTCCTGCTGCATCTGCCGTTGCTTGTGCTGCTGCTGCTTCTCGTGCTGCGGCTTCTCTTGCTGCTGCGGCTGCTCGTGCTGCTGCGGCTGCTCGTGCTGCTGTTGCTGCTCGTGCTGCTGCTGCTGCTGTGCGAACGTCGAAGATGAGCACCCGCCATAAGAAATCACAGTCTCAGTATTGCACATGGAGTTGCCTGAGGCGTCGCCCGTGCCTACATATTCATTTGTACGGCTGGACATTACGCGGACAGCACCACCGTCAGCAGCGGCAACGGGAAGAGAAGCAGCAGTAGCAGTATCAGTAGCAGTAGCAGTAGCAGCAACAGCAGCAGCAGTAGTGGTAGTCATAGTCGTAGTAGCAGTAGTAGTAGTAGTAGTAGCAGTACTAGTAGTAGCAGCTGGAGTAACCCCAGGTCGCTCTCCCCACTTGCCCAGGAGCCGCGTCCATGTGGTCTCAAATGCTTTCCTTCGCACAGGAACTGCGCCACCTTGCTGCTGCTCCAGCTGCTGTAGCTGCTGTTCCTGCTGCTGCTGCTCTCTCGCTCGTTTCGGTGCCTCTTCAGCTGTGAACTCTGTCCCCCCCTCGCGCAACCGCAGCTCCTGGCAGCGCTGCTGCTGTTGCTGCTGGTTGTGCTGCTGGTGCTGTTGCGTCGTCTGAGCGCTGCATGGTGGCGGGCGTCTTGGAAAGGAACGCAGGGCTAATGCAGCAGCAGCTGCTGCTGCCATAAATTTGGGCTTGCTCCTCACATTACGTGGTTGTTTTGTCTGCTGTTGCTGTTGCTGCTCCTCCTGTTGCTGCTGTTGCTGTTGCTGCTGCTGCAGGCGTTCCTGAAGTATGTGCACTTGGAGCTCCTTCTGTCTATGGGAGGCAGAAGTAGGTTGCTGCAGCAGCAGCATATTTGCTGCTGCGGAGGCTTCTAGGCATTCAGCTCCTGAGGAAAGAGGCGTGAAGCAGCAGCTGCTGCCCATCGAGTCGCTGCAGCTCGACTGCATTTCCCTTCCAAGTCCCTCTATCTTCCAAGCGCGCACTGGTGCCGCCGCCTTCCCCATGGTGCGGCTTCGTCTACTGCTGCCGCTGCTGCTGCTGACACTGCTGCTGCTGCTGATACTGCTGCTGCTGCCTCGACTTCCATCCCTTGCGGCGAGTCGGCCAAGCTACTGCTGCGTTGCAGCCGCAGCTCAGGCAAAAATTCAGATGCAACAGCTGCTGGAATCACCGCTCCTGTTTGGGATTCTCCCTAAGATTCCGACCTTCCCGCAAGACGAAAACTACGATAGCCTTGATGCCCCTGCTGCTACTGCTGCTGCTGCTGCTGCTTGAAGCATCACCACTCAGGTACCCGCATACAATGCTAGGCCTTCCTGCTTTGCCCCAAATTTCAGGCACCCGTATTCTACACTAGGCAACTCTGCTTTGCCTCAAAACAATGTAAACACGCGCAGCGCCAGCAGCACACAGCAGCAGCAGCACCAGCAAGAACCGAGAGCGACGAGAAGACACTCCGGTTTGCTGCATGAGGCGCTGCTGCTCAAATCCCGCACCTCCAGGTATTCAATAGCAGCTGTCCAACTCCCTCACTGTTTAACAAAGAGCTCAAGGCCCTGCTGCCTCTGCTTCAGTATCTACTGCTGGTTGCCGTTGCTGCTCTCCTTGCCTCTACAGCGCCTCAGTGTCTAAGCGCCGCAGGTCAAGGCGCCCCGTGGGTTCTAGAAGAGCAGAAGAACGCATACAGCTGTGGCTTGCTACACAACAGTAGCAGCAGCCACAACAGCAGCCGCAGCAGCAACGCAGCTCCCCGGCTCACTGGCGGGGCGGCGTTGCTCTAAGCTGGCTGGGAAACAACTAGAAGTCAATAACAGATCCCATTTGTAGCAGAAGCAGCAGCTGCTTCTGCTGCTGCAGGTGTGTGCCTGCTGCGCCGCTGCAGCGTCGATCCGCAGCAACAGCAGCAGCGGGGGCTTGAGTGACCTGTCCTGCGCAATGGAGATGACGGCTCGCAGCTGCTGCCGTTGAGCGCAACGAACTAGAATAATATAAAGCAGTATATTCAGTGAAAGTCTTTGTCTTCAAGAAAGGCAAGTAAGCAGCTCGCACGCCACTGTCTTGCATGTAGCCTGCCCTAGGGGCTCGTGCAGGCTTCTGCTACTCCTGATGCTGCTGCTCATAGTAGTGAGACTAGAGCTCACCTTTGGCCAGATTCCTCCCCTGCTTATAATAATACGAGTAAGGCTGCTACAAGGAACAAGAAACACCCGCGTGCGCCCCGCTGCTGCTGCTGCTGCTGCTGCTGGTCCAGCAGCAACAGGAGCGAGTGCAGGCGAGCAAGCAGAGCGTCGCCGCTACGGCTTTGCAGCCTTCTAGTATAAGCATGCGGCGTACCGTATAATATTCCCTTCCTTGTTTTTGTATGAATACTGATGCACCTGTTCGTGCTTCACTGTTATCGTAAAGCTGTAGATGAGACGAGGCAACAGCAACAGCAGCAGGAAGCAGCATGTAGGGGTGTGCGGGTGGTTGCTTACGTTCTGCTATGGAGGGTTTTTGTCGAAGGTAGAGCAAGTAGAGTCTTTCTGAGCAGCAAAAGCAGTTGAAGGAGCCTGCTGCAGCGTCGGTGGGTAGCTGCTAGTGCTCATTCTGCTTCTACTGATAGTACTTGTCTGCTTGGTGGTGTCCCTACGTTGAGGATTGTTCAGTACCAGGCAGATCTTGCTGCTGCTATTTTGGAATTCGGTGTTTTTGTTAGTACAGCGTGTGCTGTCGCTGTGCGCTTGTTGCTGCTGCAAGAGCTAGGTACCACTTGCCGAGCCGCCTTCGAACGCAGGTGGTTCTGCTGCGTTGTTTTGTTAGAGGTTCTTCTTCGGCTGTTCAGAGCTCAACAACAGAAACAACAGAAGCAGGCTTGCCCCTTGGCGCTCTGTAGTGAGGGGCCTTTGCCTTTCTTGGGGACCGCAGCGAGCTGCAGTTTGCTCAAGGGGGAGCTCCCGCAAAGCAGCTAGCCTCCCCTTTATTCCTTTACTCCCCTGGGGTCCTGCGTACAGAGGCACAAGAGCCGGGGGCTGCTGGGAGGGAATGGAGGCCTTTCATGAGCTCCCACGCACCTTGTTACGACTAGCTGCTGTAAGGCAGGCCGGCAGGCAGGCACACCTAAAGGACCAGTGCTGCATGCAGTGAAAATGTAGAGTTGACAAACGCTCACCTGTCACTTCATAGCCCAGCCCAGCCCGCTTTCAAGTAGGGAGGAGCACACGGACAAACCTCACAAAGAGCACTCTACAAGTGCCTCCCCCCGCCACTCACCAAATCGTTTATGATGCATTGTATACCATTAGATTGGATTGGGTGCCGCTTTTTGAAGGGGACACCCCAAGCTCGCTAAAACGATAAACTGCGCTAACATTGGCGCATAGCATCAGTACACGCGTGGAAATCGGTTAGGTGAGCTTAACAATGGGGGTATAAGCTCCAGACGTTTCTGGTAAACGAAGAGGAACTGTTGGCGAGGCCGTGCTAGCCATAGGTAGCCGAGTGCATTAGATCTAGGCAGAAGGACAATTAGCAAAGACGAGTACGTAAACACAAAGATATGAGAGCTCGTCGAGCTGAAATCTGGTCTAATTTATGCTGCGCTTCGTACGCACACGCTTACAGTCGTTGCCGCTGACTCGAGAAGGGAAGACAGATTTTTTTGAGAAATTTCCCCGCAAAACCGATCCTTAGAAGTCCATTCAAGTCGCCGGTTGTTCGGATATCTAAAATACTATCCCCGTTTTCTCCGCTCTTTGCGAGTCGCTATAGGCGTGTTATATCATGCTCTGTCCGAGGCTGGCGCCTGTACTTGTACTTGTATGCAGGCTGCCTACTAAGGACGAAGGAAGTGTTCAGAAATTGTCGCCTGTGTTAATGCACGCAACAAAGAGGGCTTCGCTGTGCTATATGTGGTGTTGCCTTGCAGCGCCAGCCGGTGCAAGGCATGCTGCAGCCCATCTCAGTCAGCTTCCTCTCGCACCAGCCGCAGCTCCTCTAACCGCTGTGCACAGGACGCCTGGGAACACAAGGGGAGTCTAGGCCCTATTTTTTTGAGAAGTCTTATCCTGCTTCTCTGGAGTCCATTGCTGACCTTTTGCTATGATTGACGACCATCGTTACATGCGTCCAGGATTTCAGTCTCCTCCAGTTGTGTTCTCTTGGAAAAACTTGGCTGGCATAGTATGGAGAGAATTCGGTGGGTATTTGTTGATTCCCTGAACCGTTTTGCAAAGCCAAAATTAATGGTATTGCGATGTCTTAATGCTGGGGGTAACTTGAGCATGCAGTCCAACGCTTTGACCCAATAACCATCAACGAAAGGGCAAACCCAATCCACTGCGAACCACTTTGGCTGCTCGCTCGGCTGCGTGATTCGAAGAGCGCGCGAATGCACTAAGAGCTGTAGCTACAGGTGCAGCTAAGGCAGTCTCCTTCGGGCGCAAAAGAGGCGCAGCAACAGTGAATGCTGAACGCCTTTTGCGTTTCGTATCGTGCATTCCTACGCTACTGCAAGCTATGTATGGAAATCGGCAGCTGCGAGCGTACCTGGTTGGTTTCCAACAGCCAAGTCTAACGTCGAGTCAGACGACGGTTTCGGCACAGACCATGAAGGCAAGTGTAGAGTGGATCGAAGAGCCGGCCTTTGTATTACAAGCCCATCCCGCACAAGGGTGGACAACAAGCCGTGTTGACGAAAATTGCTGGGTATAGAGTCGTAGAAGCTGCGGTTGCTCCGTTCAGTATGAGCGTCTGCCTCCGGGGTGTTCGCTTTGGTGCGCTTCGGGTCGGTTGTAAGCCGCTTTATGAATTCGTGCGACAACCCGTTAACGAACTTCGGGTCCCTGCCATGACGAACATGCTAACGCAACCTCTAATTAGTGGCATGCCCACGGTGAAATTCTCTGAGTTATGCTACCGCATCTGTTTGGGGACCGGACGGCTCTGCAAGGAATCTTGTATGAAGGCCCCCCGCGGCTATTGCTGCGGTCGCTCCGCATAAGTGAGGGATACCCTTACACTGAAGGGAACATCCTAGGCCACAAAAAAGAACCGGGCAGCCGATGCACTGTTGTGTAGGCGCCACTATGGTCACGTAAAGCATGGCTGTAAGTGACAATTGGCGGCAAATTCTTGGGCCAAACTAAGCTGCAGCGTATAATAAACGAGCTCCTCATGCAGGCTTCTTCTTCTGTCGCTGTCCACGAAAATTGTATGTTATTCCTGAGAGGGTCCCTTAGAGGGGCTGATATGAAAGCGAAACTAGGGAGTAAGTTGAGTAGTACGATGCGAAGCCTAGAAGCTTCTGAGCATTCGTGCGAGTGTTCAGTGTTGTTTCTCGAGTTATCTAGCTCTTCTTGTACACCTGGAATCTAGAGTTCTGGGACTTTCATTGTGAAAGCCGCAGACAAACCACGTTGGGGGTTGAGGTTCGCTGCTCGCGTGCCCCGATGAAAATGATTTTCTACCAAGTGTACCGATGGTCCTCGATCTTTCCTAGGGGCCGTTGCGAACTGCAACAGTGTTTAAAGACTTCTCATAGAAACTCCCCCAAAGCAAAAAGCAGCACCTCCAGTTTTTGGGGGTCGTCTGCGCAGCGGCAACAGGGACTAGGGCTGCAGCGGAGGAGAATACGGCCTGTTATGAATATGACGTTGCCGTGTGCAAGCAGCGCCAAACGCCTTTTCCGGTGCCTTTCCTCGCATTCTAGGCGCTTGTTGAACACTTGTTTGGCCCTCAATAGGCAGCTTCCGTACAATGAGAAGCACATGCATCTACAATAATAGCCAATCAGGGAATAAGTAGAGGCACACGTACCAACTTCCCGCAGACATGCTCGGTGCAGATGAAGAGGATTTGGATATTAGGTGCAGTGCGAGCTTCTAAGCGCTTCCTCTTCCTCTGCACGTATACATGGAAACGCCAGAGGCGCATAGACGTTCAGAGACTGCTGCTGCTGCTGCTGCACCAGCCAAGTTCGCCATCCGCTGCTGCTGCAGCGCCACCAGCAAACTGGTGCAATCGGAGCCGCTGCACTCGTAGCTGCTCAACATCTGCTGTGAGGGGTCATGTTACTGATACACCCCTGAGTTGGGTCTTGCGGCGCATGCATACGTCGGGGCTTTGCATCTCCGTTGACTGGAGCCTCAGGGAAGGCAGTGCTCGCTGGATTGTCTGTACACCTCCGTAGCAACGCATGATACAACAGACCCTGTTAGTTCTGGCACCATCAATATCTACCGGTTCCCCACCATGACGGCAAATGTTTGCTGCTCGTGCTGAAGTCTCTGCTACGGCTGCAGCGACGTACGGCAGTGTTGTTTCTGCAGCAGCAGCAGAACCCGAAACCCTTCCTTTGAAGCAGCATCAGGAAAAGCTACAACTCAGTCAAGCCTTCGACAACAGGACAACTTCATAATCAACAACACCAACAGTCTCTCCTCCACATCGGGTTGATGACGTAACGAGTCAAGGATATGGAGATCAGCGCCTGGCTTTGTCTGTTCCAGCCCTCTTGCCTCTGTTTTCGTGCTTATCTCTGTCTGTAAGTGCTGGTATCCGTATGCTTCCTACCCCCCCTTTGTCTTTGTTTTTGTCCTCCTGTTTCTATGTCTCTGCCTTTGCTTGTTTGTCTCTGTCTCTGTCGTTCCATGCCTTTGGTGTCTTTGTAGGTCTCTTCGTCTCTCTTTGTCGTTATGTTCCTTTCTGTCTGTCTTTGTGTGAATGCCTTCGTCGTCATCTGAGGTGTATGATCATAAACCCTAGAACTGTCTCTTTATTTTCTGTCTCTGTCTCAGTATGAATTTCCATACATTCTCAATCTAATCCCCAATCCTTAACCCTACGCCCTGGACGTGAAATCCTAAACCCTAAACCCTACACCCTAAACCCACTGCGGTAGAGGTGGTAGAGGTGGAGTGTCTACAAGAAGACCCTAACGTAGAAATGTAGGAAAAGGAGCAAATAAAACATTAGCAGAAACAGCAGCAATTGCTGTGGCCCCTGCTGCAGCAAGTGCTGCAGCAGCAAACAGCTGATATACAGGTAGCACAACCAAGCCCTGTATTCATGCATCTCCTAACTACAAACATTCTGTTGTTGTTGCTGCTGCTGCGCTGACAGGTCAGCTGACGGGGACTACCCTTGACCCCCCTCTGTGGTGATGTGCATTGGCACTACTACTGCTGCAGTCAAGCTTTTGCTGAGGGGAAACGTTATGAACCCAAAGAAGGGAGAGCGACACACAGGGCACTTCTCCTGGTGCAGAGCCTGGAGACACTCTAGGCACAGAGCGCAGTGTCTGCAGCAACAACACAACCCCGCAGCAGCAGCAACACGCAGCAGCATCAGCAGCACACAGATTTGCGTACGCATGCATGCGCAGCACTACATAAGAAAGCAAGCCACAGCAATAGCAGGCAAACGAAACAGCAAAATATAAAAAGGCGCCCACCAATAGAACCGGCAACAGCAAAAGCTGCTGCAACAGCAGCAGCAACGATACCACAGAGGCCACACCAGCAGCAGCACCTCCAGCAAAAGCAATAGAAGCTGTAGAAGTTGCATCAGCACAACTAACTGCAGCTGCGGCAGCAGCAGCACCACCAACAAAACCAGCAGCAGCAGCTGCTGCAGCATCACCACCAGCAACAGCAGCTGCAGCAGCAAGACCAGCAGCAGCAGCAGCAGTAGTAGTAGTAGCAACTCTGCACCTGCAAGGGTATAATACAACATTTTTTGGGTTAGTCATACAGACGAGACACTCTAAGTCGAGCGCCCCGCTGCTGCTGCTAACTCCAAATATGTCTCCTTTCTCCTGAGGCCTCTCTAAGCTGCCTCCTGCTAGCAGGTGTCTGTACACCTCATAGCGGTGCGAGACGTAGCAGGAAGGCAAAGGCGCTGCTGCTGCTGCTGCTGCTTCTGCTGCTGTGAGACGCGATCTGCTGCTCGTCGATGGAGGAGGAGGAGGCAGCGGCCGACACCGCAGCAGCAGCAAATGGCAAGAAGCCTGCAAACACAACCAACACCCTGAAAATCTGCACTGCAGCGGCATCAACAGCTGCAGCAGCAGCAGCAGCAGCATGCGCTTCTGCTGCTGCCTTCGCAGCTCAGGCAGCAACAGCAGCAACAGTGCCTGCAAACTTGCAGCGCATATGGAGAGCAGCAGGATGAAAGTGCATGCAATAGCAGCAGCCGCAGCAGCAGCAGCACAAGGCAGCAGCAGTTGCACCAGCGGCAGCCGCGAGACCAGCAGCAACCCCAGCGGCTGCAGCAGCAGCTGCAGCAGGAGTAGCAGCAGCAGCAGCAGAAGCAGGTGCAGCAGGAGTAGCAGCAGCAGCAGCAGGTGCAGCAGGAGCAGCAACAGCAAAATGGTTCGGCGCGACAAACCTCTCCCTTGGTCTGCATGTGCTGCGAGACCTGCGGCTCCTTCTCCCCCTGACAGACAAACCCAAAGTATGTCAGCAGCAGCAGCAGCAGCTCAACAGGAGCAGCGTGCATGCACTGCACTCAAGCGGCACTATACCAATGAAGACGGAAGGCTAGAAACCCCAAAGAGACACCGCAATTACGCGCATGCATCAATTATGCCGCCGCCGCTGCTTGCTGCTGTGGCTGCTGCTGTCGCTGCTGCTAATGCCGTTGCCGCTGTTGCTGCCGCTGCTGCTACTGCCGTTTTTGCTGCTGCTGCTGCTGCCTTACCGGCGAAGAACCAACAGACGCAACTATAATCAAAGGGAAGACAGCCTCTGTGTATGGAGACACCCGACCCGGTGTATTATCCTGCAGCAGCAGGAGCAGCAAGAGGAGCAGCAAGAGGAGCAGCAGCAGCAGCAAGAACAGAAGCGACAGCAGCAGCAGCAACAGCAACGGCAAGGAGTTTGCGTCTTAGGGGGGATGAGGGTTATCCAGCAAAGCCTAACAAACCACCAAACTATTTTGTTTAGGTGAGGGCTTACGGTTTAAGCTCTATACCCTACTTAGGGTTTAGGGTTTAGGCGAGGGTTTAGAGTATAGGGGAAGGCCTAGAGTATCGGCGAGGGTTTAAGGCTCAGGCAAGGGTTTAGGGATTAAGCGAGGGTTTAGGGTTTAAACGAGGGTTTAGGGTTTAAGCGAGGGTTTAGGGTTTACCCGATCGTGTGTGAAGAAGCGAAGGCGGTGGCCCCTCCCAGCAGGCACACTTAAAGCAACACACACAGGGAAAACCCTAGACCCTAAACCCTAAACCCTTGAAAGAGCTGGGGGCAGGGTCTTGAGAGAAGAGCAAAGCAGCAACAGCAAAGCCGCCGCAGAGCAACAAGAGGGACAACAGAAGAAGCAGCAGCAGCAGCAACAGTAGCAGCAGCAGCAGCAACAGTAGCAGCAGCAGCAGCAGCAATAGCACATCAGCACTTACATCTGAGGCGCAGACATGAGGCAGCAACCCTCTGGGCCCCACGGCATAGCCGAACTGTCGCAAACAAATGAAGCAGCGTTAATGCGACCTGAAGCAAGCAGCAGCAGCAGCAGCAGGAACAACAGCAGCAGCAGCACGCGCAACAAGAAAGAAAAGGGCTTCGGTGTCCTCCCGTGGATATGGCTCGTGCACCTGCAGCAAGAGCTGCTGCTGCTGCTGACGAAGGTGGTGCTGATGCTTACGGCTGCTGCTGCTGCTGCTGCTGTCGCTGCTGCTGCTGCTGCTTGGCAGCAGCCGCGCTAGTCGGCGAGCAGAGCCAGAGAGAAGAGATTCACAATCGCCGTTGTTGGTGCCTTTGAGCTGCCCAAGCAAACACCCAAACCCTAAACCCTAAACCCTAAACCCTAAGCCCTAAGCCCTGCAACTGCGGCTATCGTTAGCGTCTTAACGTCAAGAGGTGCGAGGGTTTAGAGCTGCAATGTTTAGGGTTTGCTACGGTTTTCGTATTCATGAAGGATGTGATATAGGGTTTTAGGGTTTAGTGCTGCAAGGGTTTACGGTTTAGGGTAGCAAGGGTTTAGGGTTTAGGGTTTAGGGTTTAGGGTTTACAAAGGCATCCATGGCTTTCTGTCCAACTCCCCAATACGCCCTGACTGCTGCTGTTGCTGTAGCATCGACAGAGACATCAAACCCTCCACCGGCAAGTGCAGCAGCAGCAGCTGCTGCTGCTGCAGATGTGGATGCAGCAGCAGCAGCAGCTGCTGCTGCTGCCGAGGAAGGGGTGCTGAGTAAGGCCTCCCGCTGCTGCAAGTTGCTGCTGGTGCTGCCGCTGCGGTCTCTGCGGTTGTTGCTGCTGCTACTGCTGTAGGCAGCAGCAATGGGCCTAAAGAAGCTGCTGTGGCTGCTGCTGTGAGCAGCAGCATCTGTTTGGTGCAGCAGCAAGAGTTCCTGCTGCAGTTCCTGCTGCTGCTGCTGCTGCTGCTGCTCCTGGTTCTCCGCTACCTCTCCTTGATTTAAAGGCAGAGGATCGTAGCAATACACCTGAACCTCTACTAGCGGCATTGCTGCAGCAGCAGCAGGTTTGTTGTGCTGCAGCAGCTTCGTGAAGTGAATTCGCATCAGCTGCTGCAGCTCTGAGCGGTAACGCCCGAACCCAGAAAGCAGCAACGCCTCCTGCAACGCAGCAGCAGCAGCAGCAGCAAATGAAATACAGGTCAATTCTCCGGACAGCTTCGCCCGAGCAGCACCAATGGAGGTGTCAAAGAAGCTCAGCAGTAGTAGCAGCAGCAGCAGCAAGAAGAAGAAGGAGGAGAGCAGCAGCAGCAAAATTTGCACCAGGAGAGAACATGCAGCAGCAGCGAGGGAGAACAGCAGCAGCAGCAGCAGAAGCAACAACAGCAGCAGCAACTTACTGGCTGCAGCTCAAGATGCTTCCGAATATGCAGCAACGAAAACAATCGGGGCAGCACATTCAGCAGCCAAGCAGCAAAGAGCAGCAGCAGCAGCAGCATCAACACGTTGTGGGCGCCAGGAGATAGCCCGACATCAGATATCAGGCTGTTACTGCCATTGCTGCTGCTGCTGCTGCTGCTGTTGCTGCTGCTGTTACTGCTGCTGTTACTGCTGCTGTTGCTGCCGCCGCCGGCAGCAGCTGCTGCCCTAGCTGCTGCTGCTGTTGGCGCTGCTGCGCCATCAGGCGACGCAACAGGAGCTGCAGCACTCCCGGAATAAGGGTGCAGCAGAAGCAGCAGCAACAGCAGCCCCAGGTACACCCCCCTCCTTGTTAACGGGGCAGCAGCAGCAGCACCTGCTGCTGCTGCAGCAGGTGCTACTGCTGCGCCGGCCATCATAGCGCAGAAGCTGCTGCAGCATCGGACGCGGTGCTGCAGCTCCAACTCTGCTAATATGCCTAAAAAGAAATTGTTGGAGAAGCTGTGTTCGGCAGCAGCAGCAGCAACAACAACAACAGCAGCAGCAGCAGCAGCAAGAACTGCTGCTGCTGCTGCTGCGGACGAAGGCGGGCAGACAACGCTGTCCTAAGATTTCAACAAAATTTTTTGTAAGTTTAATATGTTAAAGACTCAACGAAGAGACCAGCAAACGTAGCTGCACAAACAGCAGCAGCAGCAGCAGCAGCAGCAACAGCAGCAGCAGCAGCAGCAGCAGCAGTGACGCCTGCTGGAGCGGGCCCCAGAAAGCCAGAAGGCACTCCGAAGCGAGAACAAGGAAGCAGCCTTCAACAACAAACCCTAGCCCCTCCACCGTAAACCCTAAACCCTAAACCCTTAACTGCTTATATGTGTTTATAGTTGCTTGACTGTCTTCTTACTGTGTAGCGTCGGGGGCCCCTTGGGCCCTTGCGGGGCCCACAAACAAAACCCTAAACCCTAAACCCTAATCCCTAGACCCTAAACCCTAGAATTGAGACCCTCATGAGTTCCTTATTTGTTGGCTGGGAAGATGCAAAGGGGGAAGGAAGAGATGCCTATACACCTCAAACCCCCGCGGTGTACACCGAGATGCGCTTGCGAGTAAGCAGCAGCAGCAGCAGCAGCAGCAGCAGCAGCAGCAATCTGTCAGGGTGGGGTAACTGCCGTAGCAGCAACAGCAGCAGCAGCAAGCCCAGCGAAGGGGCACCGGCGGTGCTCAGAACCCTAAACCCTAAACCCTAAGCCCTAAGCCCTTGTGGTGCGTGTGGGGTCCTTAGGGTTTGCTGAAGACAGAAGAGGAGAAGGAGAAGTTGCTGCAGTACTGCAGCAGCACAGCAGACGTACACTGCGCCTCCAGCTGGACAGACATCACCCTACAAACAGCAGTTCAGGCTGTTGGTGAGGGTTTAGGGTTTAGGGTTTAGGGTTTAGGGTATCAGAGGTGGCTTCACGATTCGCTGATTCTGCATGCTACTTTGACTGTGCTTACGGGGGATTCATTTTTGCTACTGTCGCTGCTGCTGCTGCTGCTGCTGCTGCAGGGTGTATGGACATGAGGAAGCGAGCAGAGACACCTCAAGAGGTGACCCTGCGATGGTATACTGAGCCAGAGGGGATAAAAGACACTTGGTAAGGTCTAAACCCTAAACCCTAAACCCTAAACCCTAATCCTTAAACCCTAAACTTTAAAACCTAAACCCTAGAGTGGATTCGACGCCTTAAGGGTCTCTGCAGGGGCACATAACACGCGGCAGATACCGCAAACCCTAAACCCTAAACCCTTGGTTTTTCAGCCCCAGGCTTGCGAGTTCATTTAGGGTTTAGGGTTTAGGGTTTCTGGTGTCTGTACAGCGTGTTGTATTACGAAGACCAAGGCGTCTTAGTTGGGGGTTTGCATGCGCGAAAAGCTGCAGAGACAGCAAAAGTCTTCTCTACCCAAACTACACAAGCAATGAGAGGCCTGCTAAAGGCCCTAGGGTTTAGGTGAGGCCTAGGGTTTAGGGTTTGAGAGGCCTGCTAAAGCGTTTGGTCTAGGGTTTAGGTGAGGCCTAGGGTTTAGGGTTTGAGAGGCCTTCTAAAGGCCCTAGGGTTTACGTGAGGCGTAGGGTTTAGGGTTTGAGAGGCGTGCTAAAGCGTTTGGGCTAGGGTTTAGGGTTTGAGAGG
>NW_013548880.1:17500-25000 GCF_000499425.1 Eimeria acervulina | reverse complement strand
GCTGCTGCTGCGATTAGTGTTGCCGTTGCTGCACCGCCTCCTATTGCAGCAGCAGCAGCTGCTGCTGCTTTGTTGCTGCTGTACTGTGAGGTTGCAGCTGCTGCACGTGTAGGGTTTAGGGTTTAGGGTTATTTGAGGCCTTCTTCTCTCGCTAGGGAGGAGTTGAGGAGAAAAGGGTTTTAAGTTAGGGTTTAGGGTTTAGGGTTTAGGGTTTAGAGACAAAAGTACTTGAGGCAGAGATCCTGCTGTGACAAGGCCAACGTAGAGAAAATATTCAACTCTGCAGCAGCAGCAGCAGCAGCAGCAACGGTAACAACAGCAGCAGCAAGGCTGACGCAGCAACAGGTAGTAGAAGGATCAGCAACACAGTTAGCAGCAGCAAACAACGAAGCGGCAGCTACAGCAACAGCAGCAGCGGAAGCAGCCGTAGCAGCAACAGCAGCAGCAAATGCACCAACAGCAACAACAGCAGCAGTGGCAGCAACAGCAGAAGCAACAGCAGCAGCGAGCGCACCTTCCTCTGGAGGCAGCAGATGCCTTCCTAGTAGTTCTGTTGCAGCAGCAAAAGCAGCAGCTGTCATGCTGCTGCTGCTGCTGCAGCTGCTGCAGCTCCTCAAGGCTTCTATCCGAAGCTCTGTAAACTCGCACTGTCTGTACACCTCAGCCAGCAGCAGCTGCTGCCAGCTGAGCAGCTGCAGCAGCAACAAACCCACAAGTGCTGCCACACTAAACCCTAAACCCAAAACCCTAAACCCTAAGCGCTTAACCCTCACCTCGATGTCTTTGTTCGTTGCGTTCAAAGCCAACAGATCTGCTGCCTCTCTCCTCCTCCCAAGACGCACCTGCAGCAGCAGCAGCAGCAGCAGCAGCAGCAGCACGGAAGCTGACAGCAATACCAGCAGCAGCAGGAACAGCCCTCCTGAACTATGTGCAGCACCAGCAACTCATTAGCAACACAACATGTTTGTTGTAACTGCTGCTGCTGCTGCTGCCGCTGCCGTTGCTGCTGCTGTTGCTGCTGCCCACCAGAGCATGCGCCTTGAGCAGCAGCAGCTGCGGATCTGCTGCAGGCTGCTGCTGCGTGTGCCGCTGCAGAAACTGCAGCAAGTCGCTGTGTCTCCCTGAGGCATGCTGCAGCCACAGTGCAGCATAAAACCACTTGCTGTTGTCCTTGTTGTTGCTGCTGCTGCTGCTGCTTCTGTCACTGCTGCTGCTGCTGTCGCTGCTGCTACTAGGTGGAGTGTGGCGGCAGACAAGGGAGCGCAGCTGCTGTAGCAACTCAGTGCCATTTGCTGCAGCAGCAGCAGCAGCAGCTCCTGTTGCATTGCTGCTGCTCTCCGCTGCTGCAGCTGCACCTGCTGTTGCGTTGCTGTTGCTGCTTGAATGCTGGCTCGGCACCGCATGCTGCTGCAGGTGCTCATTCTGCTGCTGTTGCTGCTGCAGCAGACGCTGAATGTGCGGTGAACGGCTTGAGTGCTGCTGCTGCAGTAACTGCTGCTGCTGCTGTGGCTCTGGGGCTCCTAGGAGCAGCAGCATGTCTTCTGCTGCTGCTTCTTGACAGCAGCAAACAGACAAACAACCGTCCCACCACTCTCCTGCGTTACCCTGTGCTGTTGCTGCTGCTTCAATCTGCTGCAGCAGCTGCACATCTTGCTGCTGCTCCAGCTCATGTTGCAGCAGTTGTTGAACTAGCTGTTGCGCTCTTAACTGCTGTTGCTGCTCCTGTTGCTGCTGCTGCTGATGCTCGGCCTGCTCCAGCAGCAACAGCGCCTGCATCAATAGGTGCTGCTCCTGCTGCTGCTGCTGCTGCGCACAGATCCCTCGGGCATCCAGCAGCAGACTCGGCGGTGCTGAAAGGTTGTTCCTGCTGCTGCTGCTGCTGCTGCTGCTGCTGCAGCCGCTGCAGTTGCTGCTGCTGCTGTTGCTGCTGCAGTGGTCCCGAGATGGGTCCAGAGGATCTGGAAGCAGGGGGCAGAAAGGGTAATTCAAAGAGAACCTGTGCTGCTGCTGCTGCTGCTGCTGCTGCACTTGAGGTTGGTGCTGCAGCAGCATCTGGTGGCGTCGCTCCTGCTGCTGTATCAACTGCTGCACTCGACGCTCGTGGTCCCTTGTTGCTGCTGCTGCTGCTGCTGCCGCTGCAGCACCTACTGGCGCATGCACCGGTGCGCCGGCAGAAGCTTCAGCCTGCATCTTCTTGCTGTAGCTGCTGCTGCAGTTGTGGCTGCTGCTGCGGTCGCTACTGCGGTTTCTGCTGCGGTTGCTGCTGCGGTTGCTGCTTCTGCAGCAGCGCAGCAGTGCTGCTGCTCGCCTTCTGATGCGCTCGGCTACTTAAGCGGGGAAGCCCTGCTGCGCAGCCACAGCAGCAGCAGCAGCTGCTGCTGCTGCTGCAGCTGCTGCAGCTCCTCTACGACGTAGGAATCCAGCAGCTGCTCAGCCTTCCTGCTTCTGCTGCAGCGCCTCCCCCTCATCAGCAAGCGGATGGTGAGACATTAGCAGCAGCAGCAGCTGCTGCTGCCGCTGCTGCTGCTCATGCGCCTCTGCTGCTGCAGCTACGGCTGTGTTGCTGCTGCAGCCTGTGTCTTCTAGCTGAAGCGGGAGGCAGCCGCAGCAGCAGCAGCACACAAATCCTCTGGAAAGAATCAACCCTCAATTGCTGCTGCTGCGTGTGTCCTAAGCAGCAGCAGCAGCAGCAACAGCAGCAGCAACAACAGCAGCAGCTGCAACTCAAACGGTGGGGTCGCTCTTTGGGGCTGCCTCCGACGGCTGCTGCAGCAGCAGCAGCTGCTGCTGTGGCTGCTACTGCTTTAACAAGTTTATAAATAAGTGTAAGCGTTTCTTCTTGACTATTAAAACTGTAGGAGCAGCAACAGCAGCAGCAGCAAGAACCATTTCTCTACGGGTGTTGTCTCTCCGGCTTCGCGGGTGTGCTGAGCAGCGGCAGCAGCAGAAGCAACAGCAGCAGCAGAAGCAGCAGCAGCAGCAGCTGCATCCTTTAACGCATTCGGAGTTGCGGCAGCTGCAACATTTGCTGCAGAGTATTTAGTGCCGCTGCTGCTGCTGCCGCTGCGCTGGAGGAGGCTGCGAAGCAGCGAACAGGCAGCAGCAGTAGCTGAAGCAGCAGCAGCAGCAGCAGCAATAGTTGTACCAGCAGCAGCAGCACCAACAACGACAACAGCAGCAGCAGCAACAACAACAACAGCAGCAGCAGCAGCAGAAGATGGTCCCTCTTCCCCTGCTGTCTTGTGCTAGAGGCGCACTTGGTAGGCGGTTTGCTGCTGCTGCTTCAGGACGAGCAGCAGCAGCAGCAAGCAGCAGCAGCACTTGCAGCAGCAGCAGCGGCAGGCTGCTGATTTCTGGTTGTAGATTCCGCTCTGTCACCGCACATCAACAGAAAAAGCAGCAGCAGCAACAACAGCAACAGCAGCAACAGCAGCAGCAGCTGCAGCAACAACAGCAGCAGCTGCAGCAACAGCAGCAGCAGCTCCTGCAACCGAGGCACAGCGCCTCGGAGACCGCAGCGACGGCAGCAGAGACAACAGCAGCAGCAACAACAGCAGCAGCAACAGCTGCTGCAGCAGAAGCCGTTGAAGCTGGACATGCAGCACCCAGCGTAGCAGCAGCATCTGCAGCAACAGCACCAGCATCACCAGCAGCAGAGGCAGCAGCTGCAGGACCAACAGCTGCAGCACGGAGCGACCCAGAAGCTGAAGCAGCAGCAGCAGCAGCAGCAGCAGCAGCAGCAGCTTCGCATGCAGCTGGTCTAGCTTTGCTGCAGCACTATCGGCAGTGCAGCTTCGCGCTTTTTGGAGTTTTACCTGCTGCAGCAACAGCAGCAACAGCAGCAGCAGATGCAGCAGAAGCAGCAGCAGCGGCAGACGCCGTCTCCTGTCTCCTTAGCTACTCGCGGGAAGCAGCAGCAGCACCTTTCTTATTGAAGCTGCCACATACCAAACAACCTCCAGCAGCAGCAGCAGCAGCAGCAGCAGCAAGTGCAGCAGAGCCTGAAGGAAGTACGCAGGAGCAGCTCGAGGTAAGTAGCAGCAAGCTGAGGGTCTCCACCCGCGTAGTGTTTAGGGTTTAGGGTTTAGGGTTTTGGCTAGGGGTTTAGGGTCTGGGGGTTTAGTGTTTGGTGAGGGGTTAGGTTTAGGGTTTAGGGTTTAGGGTTTAGGGTTTGCGTGCAGTGTATGAACAAAAGGAATCGATTGGCGCAGCGAAAGCGACGGAAGAGACAGGGGGAAAGGGTCTCTCTCAGATATAGATGAAGCAGCAGCAGCAGCAGCAGCAGCAGCAGCAGCAGTAGCAGCAGCAGCAGCAGCAGGTGCTGTTGTTGTTGTTGCTGCTGCTCTGGTTTGCTCCTCTTAGCTGCAGCAGCAGCAACGACAGAACCAGCAGCAGAAGCAGAAGCAAAGAAGTTTGCTGCTGGCCTCTTACTTGGAGTCGTGCGCTGCAGCTGCTGCAGCAGGAGCTGCTGCTGCAGCGGGATGCTGCTGCTGCTGCAGGAGAAGCAGCAGCAAAAGCGGATGCTGATGCTGCAGCGGGCACTCGGGGCGACCACAGCAGCAGCAGCAGAAGTAGCAGCAGCAGCAGCAGCAGCATTTACTGCCTTTGAGGGAATCCTCAGGCCTCGCAAGTACAGCGACAGCTAAACCCTAAACCCTTGCTGCTAAACCCTAAACCCTTGCTACAAACCCTAAACCCTGAAGACAGGGTGGCGTAGATAAACTGAAGCGCCGTAAACCCCACAAGGGTTTTTTTTTCGTATTAGGGTTTAGGGTTTATTATGATTAGGGTTTAGGGTTTATTAGGGTTTATTAAGACTAGGGTTTCGGGTTTATTAAGATTAGGGTTTAGGGTTTGTTCATGATTAGGGTTTAGGGTTTGTTTTTGATTAGGGTTTAGGGTTTATTAAGCTTAGGGTTTAGGGTTTAGGGTTTACTAAGGTTAGGGTTTAGGGTTTACTAGGGTTGGGGTTTAGGGCTTATTTATGATTAGGGTTTAGGGTTTATAAAGACTAGAGCTTATCAAAATACGGCTTTATGGTTTATTAAGATTAGGGTTTAGGGTTTAGTAAGACTAGGGTTTAGGGTTTATTAAGATTAGGGTTTAGGGTCTCACAGGGTTGTCGCTACGTGGAGCGTAGCAGCAGCAGCAGCAGCAGCAGAAGCAGCACCAGAAGCAACAGCAGCAGCAGCAGCAAACAAAATGCTTTTAACCCTCTTAAATACCCTATTTGACTAAATAAGCATTAAAGACACTGAACTTGTCTGCTGCTGCAGCTGCTGTTGCTGCTGCTGCTGCTGCTGCTGCAGGGGCCCTCAGGGGGGCCCAGTCGTCGGCAGCGCCGAAGCAGCAGCAGCAGCAGCAGCAGCATATCTCACAGCTGTGTATTAAACGAAGCGCTTCTCATCTTCTCATTGCTAGAAGGAGCAGCGGCAGCAACAACAGCTGCAGCAGGAACAGCAGCAGCAGCAGCAGCAGCAGCACCAAAAGGCTCAAACGTAGGCAGCAGTAGCTGCTGCTGCTGCCAGAGCTGCTGCTGCGCATGCATGCCTTGCATGCTGTTGCTGCTGATGTTTAAAACGCTAGGAGCAGATGAGCACCACAGCTGTCCTCGGTGCTGCGCTGCAGCAGCAGCAGCAGCAACAGCAGCAGCAGCAGCCTCTTGACCCGCTGCCGACAGACGCGCAGCAGCAGCAGCAGAAGAGCTGCTGCGCCTCAGCAGCAGCAGCAGCAGAAATGCAAGAAGAGGCAGCTGTAGCAGCAGCACCGCAAACCGCAGAAACAACAACTGCAGCAAGCCTCCCAGCAGCAGCACCGGAGGAAGCCTCGACAGCAGCAGCAGCTACACAAGAAACAGCAGCAGCACCAGCTGCAGCAGCAGCAGCAGATGGCCCTCTCAACAGCAGAACTGCCGAGGCGATTCGCCTTGCAGAAGACCTTCTCTCAAGCAGCGCCGCTGACTGCAGCAGCAGCAGGGGCAGCAGCAGCAGCAGCAGCAGCAGCAACAGCAGCAGCAGCAGCCTGGAAGCAGAAATTTTTGCATTTGAGACTCAGGAGCTTCCTGCTGCTTTGGTGCGCTACTGGGCTATCCTTGACAGCGACTGGCAAGACCCCAAGCAGCAGCAGCAGCAGCAGCAGCAGCAGCAGCAGCAGCAGCAGGAGCAGCAGCAGGCGCAGCAGGTCTTCGTGGGGAAGTATGCGGGCCGCAGTTTGCTGCAGCGGATGGCGCGGCGCTGCTACAAATTGCTGCGGAGGGTGCTGCAGCAATCTAAAGCGCTACGTCAGCAACACGCTGCTGCTGCTCCTGCTGCTGCTTTTGCTGCTGCTTTTGCTACTGCTGCTGCTAGTGATGACGGCGCTGATGATGATTCTGCTGCTTCTGCTGCGGATGACGATGATTTTGCTGCTGCTTATTCTATTGCTGCTGCTGATTCTGCTGCTGCTGCTGCTGCTGATGGTTCTGCTGCTGTGGATGTTATTGGTTGTGGTGTTGTTTTGCTGCTGCTGGTGATTGCTTTGCTGCTGGTAGTGCTGCTACTGCGGTTGCTGCTGCTGTTGCTGTTGTTGTTGCTACTGCTGATTCTGTTGTTGTTGTTGCTGCTGCTGCTTCTGTTGTTGCTGCTGCTGATTCTGTTGTTGCTGCTGCTGCTGATTCTGTTGTTGCTGCTCCTGCTGCCGTTGCCGTTTTGCTGCTGGTGCTCCATCCCACGCTGAGGCTAAGTGAAAGCTTTGCTGCTGCTGCTGCTGCTTCTGTGCTGCTGCTGCTGCTGCTGCAGTTGTTTCTGTGCTGCTGCTGTTGCTGCTATGCTGCTGCTGATGCTGCTGCTGATGGATAATGTTGGGTGTTGCTGGGGTGTGTGCTGCTTGTGCTGCTGCAGCAGCAGCAGTACATCTGCCTCAGCTAGACTATCGTTTGCTGCTGCCGGAGCAGCGGCTGCTGCTGCTGCTGTCTCACATAATAGCAATGATTGGCAGCAGCAAAACAGCAACAGAAGAAACAGCAGAAGGAACTCAGAGGCTGCGCTTGGCGCTGCTGCTGCTGCTCAAGGTCATCCGATTCGAAGCCCAGCAGCAGCAGCAGCCGCCACCGCAGCAGCAGCAGCAACAGCAGCCGCCACCGCAGCAGCAGCAGAAACAGCAGCAGCAGCAGCAGCAGCAGGGTGAAGGCGGCGCAAATGCCAAGCAGGAGAATGACAGCTCTACAGCGGGGGCGCTTCCAGCAGCAGCAGCAACAGCAGCAACAGCAACTGCAACAGCAGCAGCAACAGCAGCAGCAGCAGCAGCAGCAACAGCAACAGCAGGTTGTGCAAGCTGCCTTGAAGTTCCCTTCCTTCTTTTTTATTCTCCTTTGTCTCTGCTGCTGCGAGCTTCTGGTTTGCTGCTAGACTTAGTTTGTCTGTACACACGGTGGAGAGAAGCAGCAGCAGCAGCAACCGTCTATGCCAACATCAAGCCGTTGCTTCAGGAAGCGAAGCTGCTGCTGCAGCAGCACAAACTGCA
>NW_013548880.1:0-15000 GCF_000499425.1 Eimeria acervulina | reverse complement strand
TCAGTGTGCAGGCGTGCTGCTACTTCCCAGTGCTCTGCTGCAGTTGTTGCTGCAAAACCTAGGCCTGCTGCTCTCTTGCTGCTGCTGCTGCTGCTGCTGCTGCTGCTGCAGGGAAGGAGACCTTGAGAGGCTGCGGAGTCTGTCGATAACAGAGGGGTTAGAGGGGCCTAAATGTCTCTTTGCTGCAGCAACCTTCCACGCCAATGCTGCCCTCAAGGCAAGATGCTGCTGCAGCTGCTGGTGCTGCAGTTGCTGCTGTTGCGGGTGCTGCTGCAGCAGCAGCTGCTGCTGCTGCTGCTGTTGCATGATCATCTTTTCATCGCAGTAGGGCGCAGTAGAAAAGAGCAGCAGCAACACCAGCTGTGCTGCTGCTGCTGCTGCTTCCGCCGTTGCTGCTGCTGCCGCTACTGCCTCTACCGTTGTTGTTGCTGCTGCTGCTGCTGCTGCAGTTGTTTACGTTGGATAGCTGGTCTACAGATCACACTCGGCTTTGTCTCCTTCAGTCTTCCCTCTACAGGTAAGCTGAACACAGCAGCAGCAGCAGCAGCAAAAACAGAAGCAGCAGCAGTAGCAGCCGGAGCACAACCACCAGCAGCAGCAGCAGCAGCATCAACGAAATCAGCAGCAGCAGCAGTAGCATGACCACCGCCAACAGAGGTAGAAGCAAAGCGAGCAGCAGCAGCAGCAGCACCAGCACCAGCACCATTAGCACCAACAGCACTAGCAGCAGCAGCAGCAGCAGCAGCAGATGTGTTGTTTTGCTGCTGCTAGGGAGTTGAGTTACTTCGATCCCGACGTAGCGCGCGTCGTTGCAATGCTGCAGCGCCGCTGCAAACTGCTGGAGCCTCTGGCTGCAGAGTTAAACCCTCAATACTACCTGGACCTCGTGTAAACCCTAAACCCTAAACCCTAAACCCTAAACCCCAAGTACAAACCTTCAACCCTATTTCTGAAGCATAAACTCTAAACCCTATTAAACCCTAAACCCTAATCGGATTCAAACATTCCTATAGACTCACGTAGAGTACGGCGTAAGGCATTGCATTTATTGTTTAGGGTTTAGGGTTTAGGGTTTAGGGTTTAGGGTTTGGGGTTCAGACGACAGCTCTGCTACGAGCTGGGAGATGCCTACGAGCAAATTCATATCTGCAAGTGGAGGGGAGAAAAACCCTCAGCAGACGAAGACCTGACGGCAGGTAAACCCTTAGGGTTTAGGGTTTGCGGTTTAGGGTTTAGGGTGTAGGGTTTAGGGTTTAGGGTTTAGGTTGAGCCCTAAACCCTAGACCTCGTTCCCAGGCCCTTGATTCTTCGCAGCGCATTTTAAACCCTCATGGATCTCCTTGCACTGACTAGCCTATTCTCCTGTGGGAACTAGGGTTTAGGGTTTAGGGTTTAGGGTTTAGGGTTTGGGCGTTTCAGAGTTATGCCTAGATGTGCAGAAGGTGCAAGAGGAAGAAATCAATCGTAAGGCGCCGCTGCTGCTGCTGCTGCAGGCACTGCTGCTGCTGCTGCTGCAGACACTGCTGCTGCCAACGCTATTGCTGCTGCTACTACTACTACTACTACTGCTGCTGCTGCTGCTGCTGCTGCTGCAGGGCTGCGCAAGTGTCGGGAGCTGCACGGCTTTGCCGCTCGAAGTGCGCACTACTTCACTCTCTTTATCCGCACATTTGAAATGGTGTGTCTAGGGCTTAGGGTTTAGGGTTTAGGGTTTAGGGTTTGCTGCGCAGCTGGGTATTATTTAGGGTTTAGATGCAGGTCCTGAAAGTAGACATTATTAGGGTTTAGGGTTTAGGGTTTAGGGTTTAGTTTTGCGGAGGTGGGTTCGGTACCCATTCCCCTGGTAGAGGCCCAGTGTTCATTCTTGAGGGTTTAGGGTTTAGGGTTTAGGGTTTAGGGTTTGTGTGCAGCACGGCTGCGAGCCTGTTGCTGAGCTGTCTGCTGAGCTGCGGAGTGCTTTAATATCTGCGAAGATGAAAAGAAGTAAAATGATTGCTCAGATGGGACGAAGCAAACAAGAGTGTCTGGAGTGTATGGCATCTGCCCTTAAAGTAGGGTTTAGGGTTTAGGGTTTAGGGTTTAGAAGGGCTTAACAGGGTTTGCGAGGGTTTCATACGGTTTATAGGGCTTCGGAACTGGGCGTATGAGGGTTTATGAGGGTTTGGTTAGGCTGGTTAGGGTTTAGGGTTTATTAGGGTTTAGGGTTTATTAGGGTTTTGCGGTTAAACAAATACGAAGGCCTTTGCTCCTTCTTCGCTTCACTAGGTTGTCTAGGGTTTAGGGTTTAGGGTTTAATAGGGTTTAGGGTTTACTAGGGTTTAGGGTTTATTAGGGTTTTGGGTTTATTAGGGTTTGGGGTTTACAGGAATACGAAGGCCTTTGCTCTTTCTTCGCTTCATTAGAGGGCTCCGAAGTTGTTGGTTCGCTTCTGCACACCCAGCTAACCCTGGTAAGTTAGGGTTTAGGGTTTAGGGTTTATTAGGGTTTAGGGTTTATTAGGGTTTAGGGTTTAGGGTTTGGGGTTTGCTGCGGTTGCAGTGCCAAGAGACCTGCGCTCTGCTGCGGCTTCGCATCAACAAATTGTGCGACTTGGGAAGATGAAGCAGCAGCAGGAGCAGCAGCAGCAGAGAGGTGAAGCAGCAGCAGCAGCAGCAGAGATGTGAAGCAGCAGCAGCAGCAGCAGCAGCAGCAAGGTGAAGCAGCAGCAGCAGCAGCAGCAGCAGGAGTATCAGTAGCAGCACCAATAGCAGAAGCAGCAGAAAAAACGTGTAGGAGCAGCACCGGCAGCAGCTGCTGCAGCTGCATCAACAGCAACAGAAACACCAAGCAGCAGCAGCAGCAGCTGCTGCTGCTGCTGCAGCTACTGCTGCCTCTATTAGAAGCAGCTGCTGCTTGTGCCGCAGCTAGACGTAGCAGCAGCAGCCGCAAACAGGGCAGTTGCAGCAATGTATTAGGGTTTAGGGTTTTAGGGTTTAGGGTTTCGGGGTTAGGGTTTTGTCTTATTTAGGGTTTGGGGTTTTGTCAAGCGAACAACCTCCGGGGAACGCCCTTTAGGGTTTAGGGTTTAGGGTTTGGGGGCTAGGGTTTAAGGTTTCAAGATTAGAGCTGATGAGCTGACGGGTTAGGGGGTTGATTATAATGCACAGGGGTTGGGGTTTAGGAATTAGGGTTTAGGGTTTAGGGTTTAGGGCTTGGGGTCTAGGGACTAGGGTTTACATTTTAGGGTTTAGGGTTTAGGGTTTAGGACTTAGGGTTTACAATTTAGGGTTTAGATTTTAGGGTTTATGGCTAATTTTTTAGTGTTATTAATTTAGGGTTTAGGGTTTAGTATTTATCTCTTAGGGTTTAAGGGTTATTAGTTAGAGTTTAGCTTTTAGGGTTTAGGATTTAGGGTCTAGGGTTTAGGGTTTAGGGTTTAGAATATAGGGCTCCGCTTTGCTGTTTGCTGGTTCGGGGTTTACGGTAGATTGGCTATGGTTTAGGGTTTAGGGTTTAGGGTTTCTTGTTAATTATTCCCGTTAAAGGGCTTAGTACTAAGGGTTTAGGGTTTTATATCTAGGGTTTAGGGTTTAGGGTTTAGGGTTTATAGTGCCTTCGCCTCTCGGGGCCCCGCAGGGCCCCGGAGGGCCCACAGGGCAATGTTAGGGTTTGGGGTTTAGGGTTTAGGGTTTAGGGTTTAGGGTTTGGGTCTGGCTAGCCAATTACTTTCTCTTATAAATTTTTTTTCTTTATTAAAGGTAGAAGACAAACAACTCTAAACCCTAAACCCTCGTGGAGAGGCCTCGCGGGCCCCACAGCTCCAGCAGCAAACCCTAAACCCTCAAACGCTAAACCCTAAACCCTAAACCCTGATTTTTAAACCCCAAACGTAGGGGCTTCCCAGCCCTTGGGGTTAAAGGGAGGAGGTTTAGGACGAGGATAAGGGTTAAGGGCTAAGGATTCATTGTTTAGGGTTTAGGGTTTAGGGTTTAGGGATTGAACGAAAGATTGAGGGAGCAACGATGTCTGAGCCAAAGGTGAGATTCATCTGCAGCTCCTTCGCGAGGTTGAGGGTTTAGGGTTTAGGGTTTAGGGTTTGCTGTCGGAGGCGTGTAGTTTTGGGTCTCCAGCGCAGGGTTTGTGTGTTTAGGGTTTAGGGTTTAGGGTTTAGGGTTTGTGTTTACAGCGTAAGAAAGGAATCCATGCAAAGAAAAGGGCTTCAGGGGCTGAGGAGGATGAAAGAGAGGCTGTAGCTGTAGGCAACCCTAAACCCTAAACCCTAAACCCTAAACCCTAAACCCTCGTTGCATCACTCGTGTTTGTAGTGAGGCCTTCTTCGACCGCCTTTTGCTTGGGATTTGGGATTTAGGATTTAGGGTTTATCGTTTAGAGTTTAGGGTTTAGGACTTAGGGTTTAGGGTTTAGGGTTTAGGGTTTAGTGTTTAGGGTTTGTGGCTAAGGAGAATGCCTTGGAGTTTGAAGACCCGTACGGCGACGACCTCGATGAAGAGGAGCAGCAGCAGCTGGAGAAGGTGCTGCGGAAGCAGCAAAACAAACAGAAAAAGCAAAACAGCAGCAGCAGCAGCAGCAGCAGCAGCAGCAGCAGCAAGAGAGCAGCGGCAGCAGCAGCAGGATCAGAGGAGGAGTGGAGCGACGCTTCAGATGCTGCTGAGATGCAAGAAGATGAAGACGAAGATGAAGAACAGCAACAACCAGTGAAGGTAGAGTTTAGGGTTTAGGGTTTAGGGTTTAGGGTTTTGCGCTGTGGACCTTGGCAGTTGGGACCTAGGGTTTAGGGTTTAGGGTTTAGGGTTTAGGGTTTAGGGTTTAGGGTTTCTCTGTGCATGGGTTCCGCAGGTTTGGCGTCCTGGAGTTGATAAACTCGCCGACGGTAAGGGCCTCCCAAGGATTTAATTTTAAGGGTCAAGGATTAGGGTTTAGGGTTTAGGGTTTAGGGTTTAGGGTTTAGGGTTTAGGGTTTAGGGTTTAGGGTTTGAGGGTTTAGGGTTTAGGGTTTAGGGTTTAGGGTTTAGGGTTTAGGGTTTAGGGTTTAGGGTTTTGCGTTTGTAGGGGAGGTGCTGGAGTGTCACTCGAGCGCCTACGAATTTCTCCACAAGTTGCAGACATTTTGGCCGTGTCTTTCATTTGATTTTATCCCTGATCAGCTGGGCGCGGTAAACCCTAAACCCTAAACCCTAAACCCTAAACCCTAATGCCTCAACTGTATGGTGTTGGGGTTGATGTTAGCCTTTATACTGTGGAAGAAAGGAACCAGGGTTTCGTGTGCAGCAAGTGATTATACGGGAGAAGACATGCACAAGGGTTTAGGGTTTAGGGTTTAGGGTTTAGGGTTTAGGGTTTGGGGTGTATGTGCAGGTGCGCACGCGGTGTCCCCACACCTGTTATGCTGTCGGGGGTACCCAAAGCGAAGGCCAAAATGATGCTCTGTATATAATGAAGTGGAAGGGTTTGCATAAAACGAAGCATGATGATGATAGCTCTTCTTCTGGAGATGAAGTAAACGAGGGTTTAGGGTTTAGGGTTTAGGGTTTAGGGTTTAGGGTTTAGGGGGTTAAGGGTTTAGGGGGCCTGAAGGGCTACTTCGCCACATGGTTTGCAGCGACAGGCACCCAACACGCAAACACACACGCGGAAAGAAGGGTTTAGGGTTTAGGGCTTAGGGTTTAGGGTTTAGGGTTTAGGGTTTGTCGGTGCAGAGCGAGGAGGAAGAAGGCAGCGATGAAGATGCGCGTTTAGAGCTGCGCATCATTTCTCACAAAGGAGCCGTCAACCGGATCCGTTGCTGCCCTCAGGTTAGGGTTTAGGGTTTAGGGTTTAGGGTTTAGGGTTTGAACATCAGAGGCGGCCATCGGGGAGGAGGATGTTGCCTCAAGCGGCTTGCGGGGGTTGTGGCGAGAAAGGTTGTAGACACTAGTTCATTATCTAGGGTTTAGGGTTTAGGGTTTAGGGTTTAGGGTTTAGGGTTTGCGTGCAGATGCCGCGTATGATTGCCGCTTGGTCGGATTTGGGAGTTGTGGGCGTCTGGGACATCGAAAAACACCTCAAGAGGCTCGATGATCCTGGCGCTGCAGGTTAGGGTTTAGGGTTTAGGGTTTAGGGTTTAGGGTTGAGAGTAGAGAGCTAGGGTTAGGGTTCATGGGGAGTCCCGGGTGCATCCAGGGTTTAGGGTTTAGGGTTTAGGATATCAGAGCAGAGAGTTGGGAAGTTTAGGGTTTGAATTTGGTGTGCAGTATGCGGGGTTTAGGGTTTAGGGTTTAGGGTTTAGGGATAAGGGTTTGGGTGCTGCAGGTCCTCCGCCTGATCCTCATCAAAAGCCGATGTTTGAATTTAAGGGGCACGGAACGGAAGGGTTTGCGATGGATTGGAACCCCGTCCACGTAGGGATTTAGGGTTTAGGGTTTAGGGTTTAGGGTTTAGGGTTTAGGGTTTAGGGTTTAGGGTTTGGATGGATACTGCACATCGGTGGTTCGTTGGGGTGTATGCGCGTGTTTCCTGTGAGTGAAGAGGAGGAGGGCCTTTAGGGCGTGTGTATTCAGAAATTAGGGTTTAGGGTTTAGGGTTTAGGGTTTAGGGTTTAGGGTTTAGGGTTTTGGGGTGTATATGCAGCTCGGCCGTCTGTTGACAGGAGACACCTCAGGGCAGGTGTTTCTGTGGCTTCCCCGCGAAGGCGGTTGGAGTGTACAGCGATTAGATGCTGCTTCAGGAATTAATAGCAATAAGACGGGCAGAGATAAGCTCAATAAACAAAAGCAGCAAAGCAGCAGCAGCAGCAGCAGCAACCCCACAGTAGAAGAAGTACAGTGGAAGCCCTTAGAAGAAGCGCAAGGAGAAATATTTGCTGCTGCCTCTGACGATGGTTCTATTAAGTGAGTGAGGGTTTATTTCTTTTCAAACCCTAGGGTTTAGGGTTTAGGGTTCAGGGTTTAGGGTTCAGGGTTTAGGGTTTAGGGTTTAGGGAGCCCTCTTCCGTGCAACACGCGCGTCTCCCCCCACCCTTAAACCCTAAACCCTAACCCCCAAACTGTAGCACCGAAACCCTAACCCCTATCCCACACCCCCTTAACCCTAAACCCTAAACCCTAGGCCCTAACCCCTATCCCACACCCCCTGAACCCTAAACCCTAAGCCCTAAACCCTAGGCCCTAACCCCTATCCCACACCCCCTGAACCGCAAACCCTAAACCCTAAACCCTAGGCCCTAACCCCTATCCCACCCCCCCTGAACCGTAAACCCTAAACCCTAAACCCTAAACCCTAATAAGTGTATGTATATGTTTGTTTGTTTGTTTGTTTGTTTAGGCTGTGGGATTTGCGCGCTGGGGGTTGTGGTTTATGCGCTTGTTTATTGAGTGCAAGCAAAGCCGACGTAAACTCTATTTCTTTTTCTACATTAAATCAAAACCTTCTTCTGTCTGGCGATGAAGAGGGTTTAATTAGGGTTTATGATTTAAGATACACCGAAATGCCTCTCGCGGAGATGAACTGGCACTCCCAACCCATCACCGTACAAACCCTAAACCCTAAACCCTAAACCCTAAACCCTAAACCCTAGCAGCCCTGACAAAGCGCAATGTTTACTGCTGCATTAGAACGAAACCACAAAATACTGACCCTTCATACACCCCTAATTCAATCGAGTAACACACAGCCACACACAAAAACCACCAGAGGTGAGGGTTTAGGGTTTAGGGTTTAGGGTTTAGGGTTTGTGCGTACAGTGTGTGGGGTGGCATCCCGGAGATGAAGCGGTTTTTGCTGCTTCGTCTTTAGACGACTCTCTTTCTCTTTGGGATTTGTCTGTCGAGAGGGAGAAGAGTGCGCAATCCCAAGGTGAGAATAAATACCCCTTTTAGAGTTTAGGGTTTAGGGTTTAGGGTTTAGGGTTTGGGGTTTATGATATCATCATCGTAGAATATTCCGTTTGCTCGAACGGGGGTCTGTCTACTCGTTTAGGGTTTAGGGTTTAGGGTTTAGGGTTTCCGGCGAATTAATAAATTATTAATAAATAATTAATAAATAATTAATAAATAATTAATAAAATATTAAATAAATAAATAAATAAATATTGCGTGCTCGCGACAATAAAATTTTTTTTTATCTGCATGGCGGCGCCTCGCCCATCAAAATATTCGTGTGAGAATAAACAACCCTAGCAAAGTAGTTAAATACCTAAATAAATAAATAAATAAATTAATAAATTAATTAATTAATTAATTGTTTACTGTTTTGTTTGTTTTTAGAAGAGGATCTACCTGAACAGCTGATGTTTATTCACGGAGGGCAATCACACATTTCAGAATTTCGCTTCCACGCGCAAATCCCCGGGTGTATCGGCACCACTGCAAGCGATGGATTTAATGTATTTAAGACCTGCAATATATAATTATAATATTAATTATATTAATAATAATATTATTATTATTATTTATATTATTAATATTATTATTCTCTATCAGATAAGCGGAGTGCGATGGGGAGGGTATATATGCACATGAAGCATCAGCAGCAAATGCAACAGCAATAGCAGCACCAATAAAAGATGCAGCAGCAAATTTGGCTTGGGATGCAGCAGATGCTGCTGCTGTTGCTGTATGCTGGCTGCAGCGAGAAGGCGGCAGCAAACAAACGGTGCTGCACCGCAGCAGCAGCAGCAACAGAAACAGCAGCAACAGCAGCAAAAAGCGCATTAGGAGCGCAGCACGCGGAGAATTTCAGCAGCAGCAGCAGCAGCAGCAACTTTGGGTTTTGCTGCTGCTGCTCCTGCCGCCGCCGCTGCTATCCAAACCGCTGCCGCACTGCAGCAGCTGATACCCATGCCTGTGTTCATATGGTGGAATTGCTGCTGCTGTGAACGAGGAACAACAACAGCAGCATGTAAACTGCAGCAACAGCAGCAGCAATATGCTGTGTTGCTGCGGTGTTGCTCGAAGGCAGAGCAATGTATACCAAAACTCTTCTGTCTCTTAGGGGTGTTTGGGATTTAATGTCTACGGTTTACAATTTACGGCTGAGGGTTTAGCGTTTAGGGTTTAGGGTTTAGGGTTTAGGGTTTACAGGAGGTTGTGCGCGCGCCCGGGTTCGATTCGCAGCAGGGGTTGTCTACAGTCTGTGTTCGGAGCTTTTTGTGTATATTTCGGGTATTTAATTATTAAATAAATTTAATTAATAATTAATTTGTTTATTTAATTATTTTATTTACATAAATTTCCGCGTTTATAGCAGAGAACGAGAGAAAAGAACGGCTTTAGCTGCCGCCCCCTCACCAGTGGACATCTGCTGTTTTTCTGTTGTTGTTTTTTATTTATTTAATTTTATTTAATTTTAAATATTATTTGAAATGCAGAAAACGTTTTAATTTATTATATTTCGAAAAAATATAATTAAATGCCTCTACTTCTCTCGCCACGAAAATCCGTGCATATTTTGCAGCGCTGGCCAGCGCAGCGGCGTTGAAGCGGGCGCGGTAGAGGGCATCATTTAATAGTAATATGTCTGAAAAGAAATAATTTTTGCAATTGAAAATAAGAAAAAAACAGAAAAAAAGGTTTTAAAATGAAATTTAAAACGATAAAAGAAGGTAGAATCTGCTGCCGCCTACAGCTGAGTACCACCTGCCGCCGAGCGTTGTTGTTGCGGTGTATGTACAGCAGCCGCAGCAACACATACTTTGTGCTCTGAATGTGAGATTAGGAGTTAAATATAGAAATAAAAAGAGAATTTAGAGTGTATATTCATCAAAAAGCTTCTTTTTATTGTGACGGATTTGGCTTTTACGCTTTTTAACCCTCTTTCTTCGATTAAATCTCTATTTAACCTCTCATCTGCTGCTGCTGCTGCAGCTGTCAGTACAGCAGGCGCTAGCACGTAGCAGTCTCTTCTTCCTTTGTTTATTTTATCTTCTTTTCTTTTTTTTTCTTTGTCCTTTTACTTACTTTCCATCTCCCCAGCTGCGGTCTCGTGTACGTACACCTGCCGCTACACCTCTTCCCTCAACTCCGCTTGGTTTAGGGTTTAGGGTTTAGGGTTTAGGGTTTAGCTAACCAATGTCTGAACAGCAGGAGCAGCAGCCCCATCCAGACCTTTCAGCTGATATGGAAGGATGGGGTATTTCTAAGCCCCCTTCGATTAAAGAGAGCTTGAAGCGCCGCATGCGGAGCGGCTACTGCAGCAGCTGCTGCAGCTGCAGCAGCAGCAGCAACGGCAGCAGCAGCAGCGGCAGCTGCAAAGGTGATTCCGAGGTTGGCTGCCCTTCTTCTCTCAAACTTGGGGAGTGTATAACCTGCAACAAATCGGAGAGGCTGCACTCGAGATTGTTTGCTGCAACAGCAACAGCAGAACCACCAGCAGGAGCAGCAGGAGCAGCAGCAACAACAACAGCAGCAGCAGCAGCAGAAGGCACAGCTGGACATGTGCAGGCTCGTATTCGCCCTCTCTCTCGCATTCACTCGCAGCAGCAGCAGCAGCAGCAACAGCAGCAGCAGCGGAAGGCCTTAGTGAATGGATTGAAGAGAGAGTTGCGAAGCTGTATACAGCGTCTTCGCTGTTGTTTATCATCTCTTTTGCGTCTGCTGCATCTATGTTGTTTGCTGCTAACCCCTCTAATTATTTGTTTGCTGCTGTGGGGACCCGCATTATTTGCTGCTCTGCCGATTACCGCTCGGCAGCTGTCTTTGCTGCTGTTTCCTGGTTTGAAAGTTGTCGCATCCTCTTCTTCATCTGCTGCTTCTTTTTCTTCATTTGCTTCTCCTTCATCTCCTTCTGATGCTTCATTTGATGTTTTATCTCTGCTCAAATCCTTCGTACCATTTACTCACCAGCAGCAGCAGCAGCAGCAGCAGCAGCAGCAGCAGCAGCAGCAGTTGCTGGGGAACGCGGCGGATTTGTGCATGCAGCAGCAGATAGCAGCAGCAGCAGAAGCAGGTGATACATCTCCCTCAGCAGCAGCAGCAGCAGCAGCAGCAAACTGCCCGTTGCCTTCTGTTGAAGAGTTAAAAGCAGAGTTTAGAACTCTGCTATCTCCGCCTCTTGCTGCTCCTGCTGCTCTGCTGCAGCACGCAGAGGAGTTCAAGCAGCAAATAGAAGAAGTAATAGACGGGGTGTATATAGCAGTCGGCTTTGCTTTATCAAATACAATTATTATACAAGCTAAGGCCGGTGTTATTATCGTAGACACTACAGAAAACCCTCAAACTATGAAAACTATCTTTAACCAGTGGAGAGCTATGGCCAAACAAAAACGCAAAAAACTTCTGCTGCAGCAGAAGCAACAGCAGCAGCAGCAGCAGCAGCAGGGAGAGCAACAGCAGCAGCAGCAGCAGCAGCAGCAGGGAGAGCAGCAGCAGGGAGCCGAGGCAGGCGCAACGCAGCAGCAGCAACAGCTTGAGCAGCAGCATCAACCTTTCGCGGATCAGCAGCAGCAACAACAGCAGCAACAACAGCAGCAGCAGGAGCAGCAGCAGCAGGAGCAGCAGCAGCAGCAGCAGCAGGTCGAAGATGAAGATTTGGAGAACATAGAAATAGAAGACAGGGTTTTAGCGATAATATATACACATTATCATACAGACCACACATACGGTGCTTCTGCGGTTTATGAAGAAGGGCTGACAGAAGTAATCGCACATAAAACAACAAAAGAAGAGCTGCAGAAGATAATATCAGCAACATCAGGAAGCACATATCGTAGAGGCATGAGACAATTTGGGGTGTACATACACCCGAAAGATTTTATACATGCAGGCATTGGACAGTCGCTGCAGTTTAATTCACAGACAGAAATAGGGTTTGTGCTGCCGACAAGAATAATAAAAGAAGAAGAAGAGAGAATTACTGTAGGAGGTGTACAAATGCTGCTGCTGCATGCACCTGGAGAGACTCGCGACCATATAATAATATATATCCCTCATCTAAGAGTTTTAATATCTGGAGATAATCTTTATAAAGCATTTCCTAATGTATATGCAGTTCGAGGGACAGAGACGAGAGATTGTTTAATCTGGATCAACTCTTTAGAACGCATGCGTTTGCTGCAGCCTTTGCTGCTGCTGCCTGGTCATGGGAGGCCTCTTAAAGGTGAAGAGCTTATTTATAAAACAATTACAGACTATAGAGATGCGTTACAGTATGTGCATGACCAAACATTAAGACAAATTAATAAGGGTGTCCCTATACACCACACTGCGCATGCATTAGCCCTGCCTATACACCTGAAACACAGCCCCTATCTTCAACCTTTCTATGGCGATCTTTCGTTTGCAATTCGAGGTATATTTAGTCATTACTTTGGCTGGTTTAGCGGAGATCCTGAAGATCTGCTGCCGCTGCAGCAGCAGCAGCATGCGCAGCTGCTGCTGCTCCTTGCAGGCAGCAGCGAAGCTTTATTACAGAAAACTTTACTCGCACTTCGCAATGGTCAGACGCACTGGGGGCTTCATCTTGCTGCTGCTGCACATACACTTCAACCCGATAATACAGCAGCAAAACTACTTAAAGTTATTTCTCTTAGAGCACTTGCTGCCCAGCAAACTGCTGCAACAGGTACTTACTCTTCCTCCTCCTGCTGCTGCTGCTGCTGCTGCTGCTGTTGCTGCTGTAGCTGTTGTTGCTGCTGTCGCTCTTACTGCTGTTGCTGTTGCTGTGGCTGATGCTGTCGCCGTTGCTGCTGCTGTATATATATATATATATGTATATATATACAATATATGCATATATATATATATATAATAATTATTAATTTAATTTCTAATAAATAATTAAATTAATTAATTTATTTATTTGTTCATTGGTTTACTGCTTAGCCATGCATTATCTATATATTTATTTTTTGTTTATCTATCCTTTTATTATTTATTTATTTATTTATTTAATTTATTTATTTATTTATTTATTTATTTATTTATTTGTTTGTTTGTTTGTTTGTGTAGCGAGGAATTGGCTGCTGACGGCAGCACTCGAGACTGAAGGTGTGCTGCAGTTGTCTCTGGGGGAGCAGCAGAAGAAGCATTTGCTGCAGCAGCTGTCGCTGCAGCAGATATTTGATTTGCTGCCTGTAAGACTAAACCCAGAAGCAGCAGCAGATCTAGAGGCCCTAGTTCTATTTAAATTTGCTGCTGAGCCGCAGCAGAAGCAGCAAAAGCAGCAGCAGCAGCAGCAGCAGCAGCAAAAACAACACCAACAGCAGTCCAACGACGATTCAGCAGAACCCCAACAGGAGCAGGAGCAGCAGCAACAGCAGCAAAAAGAGCAGCAGGAGCAGCAACAGCAGCAGCAGCAGCAGGAGCAGCAGCAGCGGCAGCAGCAGCAGGAAGAAGAGCACTGCGTGCACTTTAGAAGAGGGATAGTATACACCCGAGCTGTCTGTGAAAGGACACCTGATGTAATTGTGCATACAAGTGCAGCGACCTGGAAAGGCATTGTCTCAAGAAGCATACGAGTTGCTGCTGCAGCAGCAAAGGGGGATATTAGGGTTCAAGGCAACCTTATGCTGCTAGTTCAGTGTCTTGCTGCTGTTGAATTAGATTCTGATTAATTTGGGCTGCTGCTCCTGCTGCTCCTGCTGCACATGCTGCTGCTGCTGGTCTTGGTGATAGGCCTGCTGCTGCTGCTGATGCTGTTGCTGTTGCTGGTGCTGTTGCTGCTGGTGTGCTTGCTGATACAGCACAAACAGCAATGCTGCAACAGGCAGAAGCAGCAGCAGCAACAGCTGCAGCAATGGCAGCAGCAGCAGCAACGGCAGCAACAGCTGCCAAGAACAGCAGCATTTATTGCTTCTCACCCCCGTAGAGAAGAGACTGCTGCTGCTGTTGCTGCGTTAGCACAGCAGCAACAGCAAATCGCCCTTTCTAGAGAGCTGAGCCGGAGACAGAAACCGGAAGGCTTTTTCATTAAAACTGGAACAAGGGGTTTAGGGTTTAGGGTTTAGGGTTTAGGGTTTAGGGTTTAGGGTTTAGGGTTTAGGGGTTAGGGGTTAGGGGTTAGGGTTTAGGGTTTAGGGTTAGAGTTTAGGGTTAGGGTTTAGGCTTAGCGGTTAGGGGTTAGGGTTAGCGGTTAGGGTTAGGGTTTAGGATTAGGGTTTGAGGTTTAGGGTTTAGGGTTTAGGGTTGGGGTTTAGGGTTTAGAGTGTATGTAGACGGTGTTGCAGAGTATTGATGGGCGAGCTGAGTTGTATGTATAATAAACTAAAAGGAGTTTAATTAAATAATTAAATAATCAATTAATTAATTAATTAATTAAATTTGTTTATTTAAATATTATTTGAGTTATGTTATTATATTATTATCATCATACACCTGGCCAACTGACTTCAGCGGCGTAGCTGCACGAAATATAACGCAAAAAATAATTATTTAACTTAATTAAATAAACTAAATTGAAATTAAAACAAATAATTAATTAAAATTAAATTTTATTTTCATTTTGCACGAAGAAAAAGAGAAAAACACCAGCGGTCTGGCTGTCGTTGGTTCGGGTGTATAGGGAGCTAAGATTTTTGAGTTTTTTTGTATATTCTCTTGAAATATCTTAAAAATAAATTATTAAATTAATTATTATTAATATTAATATATATCTAAAAGGAAAAAACAAACAAATATGATACAAACACTGCACAGCAGCAACCGCTGCTCTTCATGTTGCATCATAAACAGCAGGCTGTCTTGTGCTGTTTTGTTGCGAGTTCTTCTTTGTATGAAATAATTCTTTTTATTGATTCTTTTTAATATATATATTATATTTATTATATTTATATTATAATATATTATAATATATCATATTAATAAAAAAGAAACAAAGGTATTCTCTGCTCTCTTCGCTGACTGCCGCCATACAACACGGCAGGCTAACAAATATTAAAACGAAGAAAATGTGACGAAAATAAAATTAAAATTAAAATTAAAATTAAAATAATTAAACAAAAAACAAAAATCAAAATAAAAAAGAAGAAGAAGAAGAAGAAGAAGAAGAAGAAGAAGAAGAAGAAGAAGAAGAAGAAGAAGAAGAAGAAGA
>NW_013548881.1:0-4300 GCF_000499425.1 Eimeria acervulina | reverse complement strand
TATATATTACCAAGAGGAAGCGTATATCTTGTCTGGCGTGGAGGACCTTTTTCACTCCAATAGAGGAGATGAGATGTCCTCTGGTCTGAATAAAATAATTATTTTCTTGTTTTTTTCTGCATTGTTTGTTAGTTTTTCTTGCAATTACCTCTAAGGGGTGCCCGCAGTCGCTCTCTATTAGCCCGGAACCTGAAGGAGATGTGCATACAGTGCATGCAGCAGAAAGAGCGCTAGTATTATTTCAATATAAACAGTACTTGTTTTTTCTTGAAGTTTAATAGGGCCCCTAATGATGCATTTCGCGGAGCTGGTGATGCGCAGCTCCTCCCTAGGAACCTCTAATTGTTGTGTAAGTGCTGCAACCGCTGAGTCAATAGCTCTTTGAGATGAAGCTACATCAGTGTTGGAGTAGTAGATTTCGCGTAAAGTTGAATAGCTGTTCTCTGCATGCAGCTTCACTACGCTGTGCAGAACTGCACATACACTCGCCGTGCGCCCAATGGTATGCTGGGAAAGCAGAGGTAATAACTCCGGAACAGAAGAATTCGAGCTTAAATTCAATTCATCTTTCGAATTAACTGTCTCCTCAGACACAGGAAATGACGGAGATCCGCAGTTTCCCTTAGTTTCATCGATAGAAAGACGGCGCAAGAACAGCAAAACTGAGGCCTCGATCTTATGAATGATCGCTGCTGATGGAGTGCTGGAAGCTGCGTGCAGGCTGAAATAATGTTTATTTTCCATTTTATTTCGCTAAATATACATTTTTATTGCAATGATGAACGAAAATAGACGCTCCACGCTTCAGAGAGCGCATGGCGAGTCGCTGGTGTATCCAAGCTGCGCATACACCCGAATCAAACGACTGGGCTAAAGCGAATGACGAATATATATGTTATTTAACTCAATAAATTCCGTTTATTTTTAATTGCTTATTATTTTGTAGCTAAGGGAGTGTTGAAACCCCTCATACGAGCTCGTGTCTTGCGTGCATTTCGCCGCTAGATCGGCGGCGTTTTCTTTATTAAGGCGACGAAATCAAACACCTGCTCAGCACTACAGCGGATTACCAACAAAACTAACGCAAATTTAACTCCATAAATCAATAATAAATCAAACTATTCAAGCATTTCCGTCTGAATACCGCGAGGTCTCCCGCCTCTGCTCTCCTAGCCAGACAGGACTGCATGCATGCATGGATCAGCAGTGAAGCTGCTCTTGAGCTTCGTTTTTAGAACAAGTTAGGCAATAACCAGCAGAATTCAACTTAAATAAACCATCCTTTTTTCAAAGAATTAACTCTAAACGGCCAGACCCCGTGCATCTTCTCCGCGCGCTCCAGCTCTCAACTCATCACCAAGAGCCTCCCTGGGCTTGTAAGAGGCCTAAAATGGCATATCGATGCTTAGAATGCAAAGGAGAAGCTGCGGTGTATGTACACCTCAATCTGCTTCCTCCGCGAACGACATTTTAAACCGCGAAACCTCATCCTTGCACCTGCAGCATCTTTCCTGCTGCTGCTGCTGTAGCTGTAGCTGTAGCTGCTCTGTCTTCAGACTAATACTGCCCTTTTGCAGCTGCATTGTTTAATATCAGCAAACTTCTGCTAGGGATACCGCAGAATAAAGCAGCAATACAACTCAACGAATTCACTTCCTGTAGCTGGCTCCGCTTATGCTGCATCTGGGGGGGCCGCCTCGCCGCTGGGTGCTGCTCTGAGTGAACACCCCACAGCGGCGGCAGCAGCAGCAGCAGCAACAGCAGCAGCAGCAGCAGCTGCTGCAGCTGCAGGAGAAGTGGCAGCAGAAAGATGCAGCAGCTGGATCTCCCTCCAGGCGATGCCTCTGCTGAGGGCCTAAAAGCTGCAGAGAAAGAATCAGACAGCAGGAGCAGCAGCAGGAGCAGCAGCAGCAGCAGGAGCAGCAGCAGCAGTAGCAGCAGCAGCAGCAGATCACTAGCGATGAATTCCGGCGGGCTGCGTCCTCGCGGTGGGCAGTTGCCTGCGCCAGCAGCAGCATCAGCAGCAGCAGCAGCAGCAGCTTCTGCTGCTAACCGCAGCTGCAGTATGGGGTCTTCGTCCGAAGATACAGATCGAGGTGTCTGTACACCTGAAGCAGGAGGACGCGTTGCAGATGATGCTGCTGCTGCTGCATCTGCTGCTGCATGCAGTGTGGGGAGACGCTGGGGCTGCGATTCGCTGCATGCATGGGCAGCAGAGCTCTGTCAGCAGCCTGGGGTGTATGCGCAGCTCTTTTTGCTGCTTCGTTCATCTCAAACTGAGCTTGCTGCTCTCTGCATGCAGCAGCTGCAGCCCCGTCGCTTCGCAGACATCAGAGACGCTTCTGGCTATACTCTGCTGCACTGGGCTGCTCTTTGTAACGAACGCAGCATCATGAAGCTCCTCATAGAAGCAGGTAAGCAGCAACAGCAGCAGCAAGAGCAGCAGCAGCAGAAGCAGCAGCAGCAGCAACGGCAGCAGCAAGATTGTGGCTTAGAACCAGCATGAAGTGTTTGCTGCGATTTAAATGTATAGGATAGATGCAGTATTCGCTCCTGTGCTTCTGCTGCAGTTCAGCAGCAGCAGCAGCAACAGCAGCAGCAGCAAGATGTGCTGGATCCGCTTGCCTTTGTTTGCTGTCAACCGAACAAATCACGAAATAAACAAACACAAACCCCGCCAATCATAACCCCGTATCCCCCCTTGCTGCTGCTGCTGCTGCTGCTGCTGCTGTTGCTGCTGTTGCTGCTGCTGCTACTGCTGCTGCTGTTGCAGGTGCTGACGTAAACGCTAGAGCGAGTGAAACGAAGCAAACACCGCTGATGTGGGCGGTAACGAAAGACAATGCTGCTGCAGCACGTTTGCTGCTGCAGCACGGCGCAGCTTTATATGAGCACCAGCTAACCTCCAGCAGCAGCAGCAGCAGCAGGAGCAGGAGGATAAGTGAGGGATTGCATGCAGAGCCCCTGTGCGACTCACAAGGAGAGCGTTTGCTGCTGCTAGACTCTAAAGGAGCCACGTGCTGCACTTTAGCTGCGCAGCACAACTCACCAAAGTGTTTGCTGCTGCTGACGAAGCTGCTCGGGCCTGCAGCACTCGCTGTCCCTGATGCAAGCGGGTCAACGCCCGCGCACTGGGCAGCTTATAAGGTAAGCATCCTTGCTGCTGCTGCTGCTGCTCCTGCTGTTGTTGTTGTTGTTGCTGCTGCTGTGGTTGCTGTTGTTGCTGCTGCTGTTGTTGCTGCTGCTTCTGCTGCTGTTGGTGCTACTATTTCTGTTGTTCTTGCTGTCGCTGCTTCTGCTGCTGCTGCTGCTGCTGCTGCAGCAGAATAGGAGCAACAGCAAGAATGTTGCACCAAGAGCAAGCGTAGCAGCAGCAGCAGCAGCAACAGCAGCAACAAAACAACGGAAACAGCAGCAGTGCCGCAGCAGTAGCAGCAGCAGGAGAGAAACAGGACTGCAGACACAGCAGCAACAGCAGCAGCAGCAGCAACAGCAGCAGCATAGCAGGAACAGCAGCAGCACCAAATACACTCTGTCTATCGGCTCTATCGCCCGTTGTTGTTGCAGCACTTGCTGCTGTTTCAATTTCTACTTTTGCATTTGCTTCTGCTTGTGTTGCTGCTGCTGCTGCTGCTGCTCAGGGGCACACGCTGGTGCTGCGTTTGCTGCTGTACTTCAACGTAGATGTAACAGCTGTTGATTTGTTTGGCTGTCTCCCTCTACACCGCGCAGCAGAAGGGGGACACCTAGAAGCCTTTCGGTGAGGGTTTAGGGTTTAGGGTTTAGGGTTTATTAGGGTTTATTAGGGTATATTAGGGTATATTAGGGTATATTAGGGTTTAGGGTTTAGGGTTTAGGTGGCTGAGTGTTTTCGTTCAAGTCCTCGTCGCACGAGCAGCAGCAACAACAGCAACAGCAACACCAACAGCAGCAGCTGCAGCAACAGCAGCAACAGCAGCAGCTGCAGCAACAGCGGATTCATATTATTTGCATATTGTTGTTTGCTGCTTTATTTGTTTTTTCTGTTTGTTTAATTTGTTTGTTTATTTTATTAATAATTTATTTATTGTTTTATATTAATAATAATATATTTATTTATCTTTTATATTACTTTTATTTATTGTTTGATGTTAATAATAAATAATATATATTAATATTATCAATACTACATATATAGAATAATGTACATTTATATTGATAATACGATTAATACTATAAATAATTTAAATAATTTATATTAATAATAATATATTTATTTATTTATTTATTTATTTATTTATTTATTTATTTATTTTGCTCA
>NW_013548882.1:0-4736 GCF_000499425.1 Eimeria acervulina | reverse complement strand
GGTAGACTGAATAGGTGCACACACTATATCCAGACACCAAAATCTATGATTCTCGCTGCAACCCCTAATAAGCACAATTAACAACCAAATGTACGATCGAGTTCCTATTATTGTTCGGTAAGAAAGACCAGAATAATAGAACTGGTGCCCGACCCACGCCGAGGGCGTGGGCCAGGGTCACAGCAACAGCCTCGCACCCAGCCCCAAGCTGGTGCCGGCTGGCGACCACTCTGATCCTATGAAGCTGCTTTTCTATCTAAAAGTGTCCTAATCCCTTAAATACTCTACAGTATTCGTTCCTTTTCCTGATTTTAGGCCTCTAGAGGCCGCACCAAAGCTCCGTTGTAGTGCCTGTGCACTACACTGACAGAGGTAGCAACGCAACTGGCTGCAAATACAGCCGCAAGGGAAACCCGCTGCATGCACTAACCCTATAGACACTGGTTGAGAACTTACTTTGCCTCCAGTAACCAGCTTTGACGCAAGTAGAGCATACTACTATTGCCCTATAGCCTACATCGTAGACCCCGAACCCTACGCTGTAGATCCTAAACCGTGAGCGACAAAACCCTTTACCACTAGCCCTACTGCCTAAATTCTAGTTCCCAAAACACTAAACCAAAGCTACCAAATCCTACAGCAGATGCAAACAAGGATGAGGGGAGAAAAGCGTTGCAAGAGGTTTGCAGTGCTGGCCAGGTTCAAGCGAATGGTGAAAAGAAACCGCAGTTGCCTGGACGGTTGTCGTCGTTCTCCGATATAGGCAAGTGGGAAGGAGTAATGGCCGGGTTTTGATTAACTTCCGTTAGCGCAAGCGTTTATCTGAGGTGCTCTTAGCGCAGGGAGTAAAAGCTTGGAATACCACTAGATTAGATTCCGATGGTTCCTTTCCCCAAAGCGTTTTGAAGTAGAATTTACAACGTTTCCTTGCCAGTTGCGTTCACTGCCTTCGACAGCCATTTAGGTACCATGGCTACCAAACATTACAAAGCCTCAACAATGCAGCCGAAAATTGGCCCAAATAACAGGCTTTCGTGAGATTCACCTAGAATTAATTGAGTGAACCCAGGCTTAAGTGTTCGTCACACTGAGATGAAGTTTCCCCTTTGAACTGATAATATGTAACAGATGGAACATGCTAAATGACGACAGCAACGCAGTATAAGATAGCTCGCGCATTGTAGAATGCCTGAATGGCCGGGAAAACGTCTCCCTGGGCCATTTACCAGTTACCTTTGTTTCTATCTGCTTTAGAAGGAGCCCTGCTCGCCGGCCCAAAGGAACAAACCAGCTGAGGGCAGTGCTTTCAGAGGATTTGCCTGGAAATGAAGCAAGTATTGGAGCCCTTGTTTTTCCTACAGCTGCACAATTTTGCCTTGCATGACAGGGCACCCTTAAGCACAATTAGAATAAACTAGCTTAACAACATACTTTCTGAAGCACAAAAAGACAACGTGTATGCAAGGCGCCTTGCCCCGTCAACAAGGGACCAAGTACGTTGTGCCGGCGTCACATGATAAGTGAAAATGAGGAAAGGATGTTTTGCGGGGGCATAACTGAGCGCCGCCCTCAAGCAGGAGAGGAAGTGCGACGGTACATCATTTGCCCAAATACTGCGAATGCGGATATCACGCGCATCAAGCTCATAAGCACCCACTGAGCTACTACATTGATAGAGGAATTCTGGCTTTTTCCAGACTGCATTGCACAACAGCGTCGGCTCTTAATGTCTTGCGGTTTTTCATTTTGCAGCCGAGTCAGCATATGCACGGGATTCATCGTGCTGAAACCCACAATGCACTGCATGATTGCTCTTCCACACATGATAATTCAGCAAGAAAAACGAAAGGAATACTAGCGCTTGTCAGAACAGGAGATGAGCTGCATTAGCGGAGACTCCGCAAGAATTCGCAGGAGTTTGCGGACGCCAAGTCAGGAGATGGCAAGAGACTGAACGCTAGAGTGAGCAGCTTTGGCCTGCTTCCGACTAGTACCAATCCTAGAATTCTACTAATCTCGTCAAAAAGCAAAGCACTTTGCGCACGATAATGCATTTTCTCACACTGAAAAGAAGCATGGGCACATATATTGAAAAGGATGGCTGTGCCAGCGTCATCAGCATAAGCATCATCATCATCATCATCATCATCATGAGCGTCATGGGCTCATTTCCTACAAACCAGCCAGCACAAGCACAATATCATCGTTGCCGAGTTGCAGCAGCACGTTGGAGAACTGGCAACCAAAGAGGCAGCGCACCCTCTGAATCAAAACACGCCGCGTGCGCCTCGAAACAGGCAACTGTCGTCAGGTCCTGTTGTATTGTTGGGATACGTTGACGAGCAAGCCAGAAGAATCATCCACATTCTTATCCAGTAAATACAATTAGCCAATACGTAGTACAGTCGAACACGTATCTTGGTGGTTCGTCAAGCATAAGTGGGGCACGGAAACGGCAAGCAGCATCAATTTAATAAAGCAGAGATGCGTGAAGTAATTTACTGCTCGTATTGCAGCATGCATACATGCAGGCATTATGCCACTGATAGCTTAAACGTGCCCTGCCAGCCAGTTGTTGCAAGTGTTGAAAGGGCCTTCACCCGTGCGCCCACTTGGCGATCAATCGTATCTTGGTATCCATTGACGCGCAGCGATGCTGTGCCTGAATCTGACATGCTGTGAATCAGCGTCTTGCTTTATAGCAGTCCTGGAACCTCAGAACGTTCTATTGAGGCCACGCCGCTTTGCACTCCATACTTATATATATATATATATATATATATATATGACAGAGATGACCACGATAGACCACCGGGCGATGTTTCCGTCGAGCAAATGAAGGCTACAACGGACTTTCTGAGAAGAGCATAGGTAACAAGTACACAGCCTGCAGTGCTTAGAAAAGCTGAACGCCACTACCATGAGGCCGTGGAGACGAAAAACAGCGGTGCTTGAATGAAGCCAAATACAACGCAATACATAAAGCCAGACGTTGCCTAGTCTTCCTTGCATGGCGCATCCGTGCAGCACGCATAGCGCACAGCCGCATGTACGAGCAAAAACGAAAAGTTGGACAAAGGTGGCAAAAGAAATGCATTACATTTCCTCGCACCCAACAGATATCAACCGTTGTGTTCTAGCAAATAAAAACACCCGAGATGCTAGGGAGCAAAATGGGGTGCAGTCATACACGCTCTCCACCATCCTCACATATCAGCGGGGATCCACGTATACAAATTAACAAGCGCGGCTACAGGTGCACCGCGCTCAGTAGCCGGGCTTGCGAAGGTAGCACGCGCATTCATGAAAGCCAGCCAGCTGCTTGAGAGGAAAGCTCGACCTCCACTATTAGTGGAGAAAGATGGCCACCTTTATCAGCAACTTTTGCAAGGATGGCACGTACATAATGTGTCTTTAAGAACAGCGAAAGGCAGATGACTTATCTCTACCATGGGACGTTAAGCGGCAAAGGCAGTCGCTAACGCGCCATGCAGAGGTTGCTTTGTGCCGCTCAACAGGCACAGGTAAGGCGCCATGTGCTTGGGACAACACTTTTAAGCTGTTTCAGTTAGCTAGGTAGTCCACTACATGTGGGAAAGCAATCTTCTAGCACAGTGGTATGGTAAAGGTACAATGAAACGTCGGTTAACAACATTTTGCGTCGCTTTGCATTTTGTTGGTCTCGCAGCGTTCAACTCACTGCTTAGTTCCCCAGGTTGCTAGTGGGCCGAGGACACTTGTACAAAACTACGTGCGCGAATATTAAAAGTGCAAATGCAAAGCGCAGTTTTGTCACAAATAAGCAAGACGGAATATACACGTATAGGGAGAGGACGGAGGGTGAATCGCTCCAGCGTGCATTCACTAGACTTATTGATGGAGCCCACAGTCTGTTTTAGTGAGCCAAATGCCACATCTGGTTCTATAAATGAAGCACAGTGCGCATATGTTGGATATACTAGTCACCAGGTTAATCAAGAATCTCCACAGCCTGTGGTTTTTTGTTTCGCATAATCTGAGAACTACTTGGGTGCCGAATATGCCATGTACATCGGCTTGCACGCAGGTGATGGAGAGCTCGGCTCCGTCCAAACTGGTTGCGACAGACTTCTCTATTGGCAGAACGAGATCTAATACCAGCAGATAGCCATCTACCTTGCTCTCCACGCACGCCCTGTTTTTAAGAATTAAAGGGCTTCCTTTAACAAAACTATAAATCACTTCTGCTGCTGGCGAATACATCAGGGCCGATTGCAATATTCCGCAAGCCTGTTCTACGAACAAGTTGAAAGCGTCCCCAATCAGAGAAAACTGTCTGCTCGCATTTTGCTGGTGGATTCGGATTTGTCCTACTCTAGTTCGCCTACAGGGGACTGCGCTTTCAGGGCCGATTGCAATATTCCGCAAGCCTGTTCTACAAACAAGTTGAAAGCGTCCCCAATCAGAGAAACTACGTGCTCGTATTTTGCTGGTGGATTCGGATTTGTCCTACTCTAGTTCGCCCACAGGGAACTGTGCTTTCAGGATGGAAAGCAGCCTGCGCACTGGAGTCGTTAGTGCACTGAACGTCATTTGCTAGTTTTCTAGGGCGTAGGTTTTGCTACGTCTTGCCCTGTCGACTATTGTTCACTGCCCCTTCGTCTGCAGCATGACTCCGCGTTTCATAACGGAACAAAGGCAAGCCCTGAGGAGCCACTGCCAATCTGCGAGAGGCTAGACGTTAGCTGAGCTTCATT
>NW_013548883.1:0-4424 GCF_000499425.1 Eimeria acervulina | reverse complement strand
AGGGGGCCCCCTCCAGGGGCCCCCCTCCCAGGGGGGGCCCCCCCTGGGGCCCCCTTCCCAAGGGGGGCCCCCCCAGGGGCCCCCTTCCCAAGGGGGGCCCCCCCAGGGGCCCCCTTCTCATGGGGGGCCCCCCCAGGGGCCCCCCGGTGCTTCTTCTCTTCCCTGGGGAGCTCCCCCCAGTACGCACTCCCTGCAACAGCAGCAGCAGCAGCAGCAGCAACAGCAACAGCAGCAGCTGCAGCAGGCAGCAAAGGGAGGAGCTGTTGCATCTGGGGGGGCTTCTGTATTTCCCTCTGCTGCTGGCAGCAGCAGCAGCTCTGATACGCATGCAGGGGGGCCCCCTAGGGGCCCCCAAGGAGTTATAAGCGGTATGTCTTCTCGTTCTTCGTCTGTTGCTTCTATTAGCGGGCTGTCTATGAATTTAGGGGCCCCCCAGGGGCCCCCATTGACGCCAGGAGCTGCATCTGCTGCTCCTGCTGCATCTGCTGCTGCTGCTTCTGCTGCTGCGCTGCGGCCTGTCGTGCCTCCACTGCCCCTAGGTGCTGGTGCACAGCAGCAGCAGCAGCAGCAGCAGCAGAAACAAAAGCAGCAGCAGCAGCAAATTGATGCTGGGGGCCCTTCACAGGAGACACTCTTTAGGGCCCAGCGGGCATCTTCTTTCAGCAGCAACAAGAGTGTGCTGCTTCACGATCAGCAGCAGCAGCAGCAGCAGCAGCAGCGCAGCAGGCTGCCGCCGCACCCTGTGCACAACGGGCCTGCAACAGCGTGGTTAGAAGCAGCAGAAGCAGCAAGACAGTTGCTGCGGAACATGAGGCTTCCTGCTGCAGCAGATGATCAGCAGCAGCAGCAGCAGCAACAGCAGCAGCTAGCAGGAGAGGCCCAGTACCGCCGCAGCAGCAGAAAGATTGATGAACATAGAGGAGATAGAAATCAGCAGCAGCTGCAGCAGCAAGTCCTCGCGCTCCAGCAGCAGCTGCAGCGCGAGAGGCAGCAACGGGGTGAGGAGACCGCAGCACTGCAGCAGGAAGCAGCAGCGCTTAGACAGCAGCTGCAGCAGCAGCAGCAGCAGCAGCAAGATGGAGGAGAAGGCTTCGAGGAGGAGCGACGACAACTAGCGGACCGGCTGCAGCAGCAGCAGCAGCAGATCGAGCTGCTGCAGCAGCAGCTGCGACAGCGGCAGCAGCATACAACAGCGGCAGCAGGTGACGTAGACCAGCAGCAGCAGCAGGAGCCGCTGCTGCAGCAGCTGCGGCAGCAGGTGCAGCAGCTGCAGCAGGAAGTCGCTATCAAGAGCGAACAGCTAGAGGAGAAGGAGCAGCAACTGCAGCACCAGCAGCAGCTTGTGCAGCAGCTGCAGCAGCAAGTCCAGCAGCTGCAGCAGCAGCAGCAGCAGTTGCAGCGTGAGCTGCGCGAGTCGACACAGAAGGCTGCTGCTGCAGCTGCTGCACCCAGCAGCAGCAGCAGCTTAGCTAAGTCGTTGCAGACGCTGCAGCAGGAGGTAGCTAGGATCCGCATGCAGCACGAAGCAGCACTGCAGTGTCTAGGCAGCTCTGCTGCTGCTGTCGAGCAGAGTGGAGCAGAAGCAGCCGCAGCAGCAGCAGCAGCAGCAACAGCAGCGGGGCAGCAAGCGTTCGATGATATTGGGAGCGTAATTCAAGGCATGCAGCAAGAGCAGCAGCGGCAGGAACAGCAGCAGCAACAGCAGCAGCAGCAGCAGCAGCGGTGTCTGCAGCCGCTGCAGCAGCCAGGCAGCCCCTGCAGCAGCGTTGGCTGCAGCACTCGTGTGCGATCTCGGCGCAGCAGCGTGAGCAGCAGCAGCAGCAGCAGCAGCAGCAGCAGCAGCTGCGTCTCCTCCATGTTGACGGCAGTGCAGCGCATGCAGGAGATCTACAGCAGAGCTACTGCAGCAGAAGCAGCAGCAAGACAGCAGCAGCACGGAGCAAGGCAGCTAAGCCGCAGCAGCTTCTCTTACATCTCTTCTCGCTTCAGCGCCTTCCCGCTTCTTGCTGCTGCTAACCCTAGCACCCCCGGCACACCCTCGCACCTCAGGTAGCTGCGGCTGCTGCTGCTGTTGCTGCTGCTGTTGCTGCTGCCGATGTCGCTGTTGCTGTTGATGCTGCTGATCTCGCTGTTGCTGCTGATGTCGCTTTTGCTGCTGCTGCAGCTGTTGCTGCTGATGTCGCTGTTGCTGCTGTTGCTGCTGCTTTGCTGTGTTGCGGCGGCGGCGGGTCGGGGTGCTTGTGTTCGTGCTGCTTTGCTATTGGTGCTGCTGCGCTCAATACTGCTGTTGCTGCTGCTGCTGTTGCTGCTGTTGCTGCTGCTGCTGTTGCATGCGGTTAATGATGAGTTTATTTGCTGCTGCTGTTGCTGCTGCTGTTGCTGCAGTGTTGCTTCACTGCCAGTCAACGCCCAAACGCCTCCCAGCCGCATGTGGAACAGCGCACTCCCTTTGATGCAGCAGCAGCAGCAGCAGCAGCCGCTGCAGCCGCAGCAGCCGCAGCAGCCGCAGCAGCAGCCAGGCTCACAGCAGCAAGAGCAGCAGCACGGAGAGGAGCAGCAGCAGCTCTTTGAGGGCCTCCATTCTACTCAAGTCCTCGCCTCTAGTGATGTGCCTAGAGACTTCGTGCAGCAAAAGGAGCAGCAGCAGCAGCAGCAGCCGCAGCAGCAACAGCAGCCGCAGCCGCAGCAGCAAACCAGTTCTAGCGTCTTCGCTCTGCAGCGGCCGCAGCAGACCCCAACAACAACAGCAGCAACAGAGGGCCCTTTGGGTTTCTGCAGCAGCAGTGCTTCGCCAACGGCTTTCCCCCAGCAGCAGCAGCAGCAGCAGCAGCAGCAGCAGCAGCAGCAGCACGAGCTGCAGCAGCAGCAGCAGCAGGATCCGCTGCAGCCATTTGTATGGGAGCGGAGATCTCCTTCTCATAGTTTCTCTGTCCCTAGCCCAAAGCAAGGCGCTGGATCTGCTGCTGTTGCTGCTGCTACTGCAGCAGCAGCAGCAGCTGCTGCTGCTGCTGGTGCCGCAATTCCTCCACCCATGCTGCTGCAGGGCCCTGAGCAGCAGCAGCAGATGCTGGGGAACTCGCTGCAGCAGCAGCTGAGACCTTCGTTTGGTCCAGGTGCTGCACTGACAGCAAGTAGGACGCTGCAGCAGCAGCACGAGCAGCAGCAGCACCAGCTGCAGCAGCAGCACCACCACCAGCTGCAGCAGCAGCAGCAGCAATATGAGCTGCAACAGCAGCAACACGACCAGCAGTCAGAGCAGCAGCACGAGCTGCAGCAACAACAACACGAACTACAACAGCAGCAGCAGCAGCACGAGCTGCAACAACAACAATACGAACTACAGCAGCAGCAGCAGCAGCAGCAGCAGCAGCACGAGCTGCAGCAGCAGCAGCACGAGTTGCAGCAGCAGCAGCAGCACGAGTTGCAGCAGCAGCAGCAGCACGAGCTGCAGCAGCAGCAGCACGAGCTGCAGCAGCAGCAGCACCAGATGCAGCAGCACGAGATGCAGCAGCAGCAAGAGGTGCAGCAAAACGAGCATCTCCAGCAGCCGCAGGAGCAGCAGCAGGAGCAGCAGCACGGTGAGCACCAGCTGCTGCATCACGAGCAAGATGAGCAGCAGCAACAGCAGCAGCAGCAGTCTCCAGGTCTGTTGGAGCCTTTCGGCCAGCCACAGGAGCAGCAGCAACCGCAGCAAGACCAGCAGCAAGACCAGCAGCAGCAGCAGCAGCAGCAGCAGCAGTTGCAGCACAGCCTAGACAGACGCAGCGACATGGCTTACCTCTGGGCAGATGAAAGCAATAGAAACCACTGGAACATGCAGCAACAGCAGCAGCAGCAGCAGCAGCAGCAGCACGAGATGCAGCAGCAGCAGCAGCAGCTGCAGCAGCAGCAGCTACAGCAGCAGCTGCAGGACAGTAGGCGCAGCAGCGCGCGCACCATTGATGATTTCTTCGCTTGAGTATTAAGCGATAGATTTAAATAATATTAATAAATATAAATAAATATAAATATATATAAATATATATAAATATATATAAATATATATTAATAAATAAACATTAACTAACTACACTTCATAATAATTATTTATTAATTTATTTATATTATTATTTAATTTATATTTATTTTCATGAAGGCATACACTCAAATAAAAACATATATAAATATATAATTATGTATATTTATATATAATATATATGTATATATATATATGTATGTATGTATATATATACATATATATATATGTATATATATATGTATATATATATATATATACATATATATATATATATTTGTCTATAAGTATATATATAATATATATATATTTATATATTTATATATTTACGCAAACTAGATCAAGTCAATATAGACAATAGATTAAATAAATATTTGTGTATATCTTTATATTATATACACTGTATATA
>NW_013548884.1:0-4427 GCF_000499425.1 Eimeria acervulina | reverse complement strand
TATATATATATATATATATATATATATTGGTGTATATACACCTCAACTGTTGCGTGAAGTTTTCAGTCTGTATTTTTTGTTTGATTTTCTGGACCTGTTTGTCGTGAAGTCCATCGACTGCTAACAAAGAGATGAGGGCTTTAATTTGTTTTGTTTGTGTTTTAATAATTTGCATTTATTTTCTTCTTCCTTTCTTCTTCTCAAACATATATCAGCTAATAGGGCGCTCTTTAGCGCTAAGCTATATAATATATTTATATATATATAAATAAGATATATATATATATATCTTTTATATATGTATAACATATATATATTATATATATAGATATATATATATATATATATATATATAAAGCAAACTTCGCTCTAAGACGAAGTTGCATGCGAAAGACCCAACTGACACCCCACAGAAAACACAACCCGTCATAAACCCTAAACCCTAAACCCTAAACCCTAAACCCTAATATACTCTCAAGCAGTAAACCCTAAACCGTAATAAACCCTCAAACCCTAAACCCTAAACCCCTATAAACCGTCAAACATTCACCCGATGCCCTCAAACCATATATATAGACACAAATAAACCCTCCACCTAAACCCTAAACCATAAACATAAACCCTAAACCTCTAACACAAACGCTAAACCCTCACACAAACCCTAAACCCTCACAGACAAACCCTAAACCCTTACACACAAACCCTAAACCCTCACACACAAACCCCAAACCCTAAAACTATTAGCCGCAATCCCCCTATTGGAAATATTTTAGAGCGAAAAGGCCTGGCTAGGGTTTGCACAAATAAATACCTCATGAATAAACCCTAAACCCTAAACCCTAAACCCTAAACCCTAGAGGCGTAGCAACGATATCTTTTTGTCCGTTAATTATATTTGTTTATTTATGCTTTTAAATAGACGATTTATCTTCAAGATGAACAATAAATTTTATTTTTATTCTAAAAGAAAATAAAAAGAGTATAGCTGCAGATACACCGCAGCTGTGGGGCCTCTATAGCGCTGCATGCAGCTAGCAGTATATATTTGCTGCAGCAGCAAGGCTATTATTGTTTTGTTTATCTTCTGACTTTATAAAGTAATGTTATCTGTTTAGAGGGGCAATTGTTGCTGCAGAGAGAAGCAGTTGTTGTTGTAGCTGTTGTTCTGCTGCTTCTGCTGCTGCTGCAGCCGATGCTGCAGGCTGTACATACACCGCAGCTACACCCGCTGCTCCTCTGCACTTCCTCTTCAGGCCTCTGCTTGCAAGCAGCAGCAAATGCGCGTGTTGAGGAGTAAACAAATAACAGCAGCAGCAGCACCAACAGCATCAGCAGCAGCACCAGCAGCAGCACCAGCAGCAGCAGCAACAGGGCCCCCAAGGGTTTAGCTGCAGCGGTGGCTGTTTGTTGAGGGGTAGCAGCAGCAGTTGCTGCTTGCGCTGCTTGTTTGTCTCTCTGTGTCTCCTTGAATGAGAGAGGCCGAGCGTTTAAGAAGCTACAACTGCAGCAGCAGCAGCTGCAGCACCTGCAGCAGCAGCAGCAGCAGCTGCAGCCCATACAACAGCAGCAGCAGCATCTGCAGCAGCAGCTGCAGCATCAGCAGCAGGAGGGAAAGAAGAACGAAAGCATCTAATTGAAAGGCGGCATAGAACAGACCGAAGCAGCAGCAAACAAAATAACAAGCTGCTGCAGCGCAGCAGCAGCAGCAGCAGCAGCAGCAACAGAGATTGATAGAGAGGAGGATACAGCGACAACATCAGCAGCAGCAGCAGCATCAACAGCAGCAGCAGCAGCAGCGGGTTGTTTAATTGCACGTTATTAAATAAAAATAAACAAATTAATAATTAAATAAAATATAGAGATGGGGGTGCCGACTTTCTATCGGTGGCTTTGCTGCAGATACCCGAAAGTTGTAGTCGATGTAATAAACCCGCAGCACCTGCATGCACCTCAAGACGACGAGCAGCAGCAGCAGCAGCAGCAGCAGCAGCAGCAAGATGGGTCTTCAGGAGATCAGCAGCAGCAAGATGGGTCTTCAGGAGATCAGCAGCAGCAGACAGAATATGATTGTCTTTATCTTGATATGAACGGAATCATTCACCCGTGCTGCCACTCAGACGATGGTGTAAGCTGCTGCTGCTGCTGCTGCTGCTTTTGCTGCTGCTGCTGCTTTTGCTGCTGCTGCTGCTTTTGCTGCTGCTGTATTTGCTGCTGCTGATGCTGCTTCGGATGCTGCGGCAGCTGCTGCTGCTTTTGGTGTATCATGCAGGTGCTGCTGCATGTGTTGCTGCTGCTGCTGCATGTGTTGCTGCTGCTGCTGCATGTGTTGCTGCTGCTGCTGCATGTGTTGCTTCTGCTGCTGATTTTGCTGCTGGTGCTTTCGCTGCGGCTACTGCTGATGCTGCTGCTGATGTTTTGCTGCTGCTGCTGCAGTTGTTGCTGCTGACGTTGGTGCTGCTGCAAACAAAACACTACGCCAACGAAGCAAATATATTTATATTTATATTTATATTTATATTTATATTTATATTTATATTTTATTTGTTTTGTATTTATTTATTTTTATGTTTACTCAAGTGTTTGTATTTATTTAAGTATTTATCTAAATGTTTATTAAAACATTTCTTTAAATACCTATTCATATTTATTTATATTTATTTATTTATTTATATTTATTTATATTTATTTATTTATTTATATTTATTTATATTTATTTATATTTATTTATTTATTTATTTATTTTGTTTTTTTAAGGTCTGCCCTGCAACCGAAGATGACATGTTTCTGCGTATATTTTCGTACATTGATTTTGTTGTTAATATCATCAAACCCAAACTACTCCTTTACTTGGCTATAGGTAAGCAGCAGCAGCAGCAGCTGCTGCAGCAGCAGCAGCAGGAGCTGCAGCAGGAACTGTTAAGCTGTAGCAGGAGCCGCAGCAGCAGCAGATGCTCTAGGAGAGTCACCAGCAGCAGGAGCTACAACAGAAGCTGCAGCAGAAGCAGCAGTAGCAGCAGTAGCAGCAGCAGCAGCAGCAGCAGCAGCAGACATAAAGGGAGAAGGAGACAGGAAGAGGAGACACCACAGTAGCGTGTAGACGCAGAAAAAATAAATTGCACGAAAAGGAGACAAATAAAAAAATCATAATTATAAATAAACAAAGACAAAGAGACAGATAAACAGAGACAGAGAGACAGATAAACAGAGACAGAGAGACAGAGATATAATTTAATTTAATTTAATTTAATTTAATTTAATTTAATTTAATTTAATTTAATTTTATTTAAATGCAGATGGAGGGCAAAGATGAATCGTCAATTATATATGTGTCTTTAGTAGTTTATTCTTTACTTCTTTTATTATAAATAAATAAATAGATAAATAAATAAATAAATAGATAAATAAATAAATAAATAATTAATTGATTTGTTTATTTAAATGCAGATGGTGTGGCTCCTCGTGCGAAGATGAATCAGCAGCGCATTCGCCGATTTAAAGCAGCAAAAGACATAGAAGAGGAGACAGCAGCTTATGAAGACATAAAGAGACAGTTTATAAAAGAAGGCAGAGCTGTCCCTGCCCCCAAAGTGCGCTGGGATTCAAACGTTATCACCCCAGGCACACCCTTCATGGATAGACTCGCTAAAGCTCTAAGGTATGCTGCTGCTGCTGCTGCTGCTGCTGCTGCTGATGGTGGTGGTGCTGCTGCTGCTGATGGTGGTGCTGCTGATGCTGCTGCTGATGCTGCTGATGCTGCTGCCTCTGTTTTGCTGCTGCTGCTGTTCTGCTGCGGTGCTAATTCTGCTGCTGCTGGTTCTGCTGCTGCAGCAGGAACTGCAGCAGCCCTGTTACGCCTAATATATATATATATATATATATATGTATATATATATGTATATATAGATATTGTCTGATGAATTGCTTCAATATAATCAATAAATAAATAAGTAAATAAAATATATATATATACAATTGTTTGCTTTGTTTATTGAGTGTCTCCTTCTCTCCTCTCTTTCAGCGCCTCTGTTGCAGTTAATGATATTACATAATATGTTTGCGTTTATTTATATTTATATATATTTATTTATATGTTTTTATTTTAGGTTTTATATAATGGAGAGAGTAAACAACAACAAGCTGTTTAAAAACATACAAATTTATCTCTCAGACGCAAACGTACCGGGCGAAGGAGAACATAAGATTGTTGAGTTCATCAGAGAGCAAAGAAAGAGCAAAAAGTAAGAGTAATATAATTATATTTATATTTATATTTATATTTATGTTTATGTTTATTATATAGTATTGCATTTAAATACTGTCGAGAGTTCATCAGAGAACGAAGCAAAAATAAAAAGTAAGAGTAATATATTTATATTTATATTTATATTTATATTTATATTTATATTTATATTTATATTTATATTTAT
>NW_013548885.1:0-3789 GCF_000499425.1 Eimeria acervulina | reverse complement strand
ATATATATATATTATATACCTTTTCTATGTCTCTGCTAATGGAGACAACTTCTGTCTCCTCTACGCCTTTCAGCAGCAGACAGACAGACGCTCTGTCTCCTCCGTATGTTAGATAACGCTGCAGCTGATGCTGCTGCTGATGCTGCTGCTGCTGCTGCTGCTGCTGACTCCCTTCAACGGCTGCTGCTGCTGCTGCTGCTGCTGCTGCACCGCCAGTCCTGCTGCTGCTGCTGCTGCTGATGCTGCGGCAGCCAAGAGCAAATTGTATTGCAGCTACGATGGTGCTCTTCCCCACACCGTTGCAAGACGCTATCTGCAGAAACCCCCAAACCCTAAACCCTAAACCCTAAACCCTAAACCCTAAACCCTAAACCCCAAGTATATATAGGCAGCTACCAAAAGAACGGTGAATTCATTACGCATAATAAAACGCAAAGTATTCACAAAATCCCCCTTGACCTCCGCTTCAAACCCTAAACCCTAAACCCTAAACCCTAAACCCTAAACCCTAAACCCTAAAGCCTGAGGGAGCTTACAAGGTTTGTATAAGGTGAGAAGAAGATCTCGACAGGAGATTTAAACGCCATAAACCCTTTAATCTGAATACTAATTAGCTGTCCGCGTTGAAACTCAGAGACAGGAAAAGCTTGATATAAAGATTGTTTAAAGGGGGGCCCCTGGGGGCCCCCCGGTCCTTCTTTTAAGAGCATAAGGAAGAATAAAGATGCTGCTGCATGTTGCATGCAGCTGCTGCTGCTGCTGCTGCTGCTGCTGCTTCTCCCATTAGCAGCAGAAGAAAATCAAGAAAAAGCTAACAAATATATCAATAGGCAGCTGATGAGGTGTACGTACACCGCAAACACTAATAAATAAAATAGAGAGGAAATAAAGAGTATTTTATATTATTAACAAAAGATAAAGAATAAAAAACAAATAAAATTAAAACTTCTTCTATGAACAACAACAAGACATACAAACAGCTAAAGCCAAGGGGGGCCCCCTGGGGGCCCCTCCTGAGTATTGTCTGCTGCAGCAGCATTAGAATGAAGAGTTTGTTTATTAATAATCTTTTTTATTAAATAAATATTAATAATATTTATTTAAATATATTAAATAAATATATACAAATATATATATATATATATACATATATTATATATATAATATTATATGCTTCAGCCAGGCGTTTGTTTATTATTATTTTAGGGTTTTACTTTATATTAAAGTTTTTATTTTATATTAATAATTATATTTTATGTTTAAGTTTATATTTTATATTAATAATTATATTTAATAATTTTAGACGCACTTAATTCACAAAGACATATTTTATATAATGTATATATAAATATATATAATATACATATAATATATATATTATATATCTATATATATATATATATAAATATATATATATATATATATATGTATTTATTTGTATGTATCTTTTGTATACGGAGTGAAGGGCAGGAAATGAAACGGGCAGAGACACTGTCTCCTTCTGTCTCTGTCTCTGTCTCTCTTTGTCTCTGTCTCTCTTTGTCTTTGTCTGTGTCTCTGTCTTTGTCTCTGTCTCCTTCTGTCTCTGTCTTTGTCTCTCTTTGTCTCTGTCTCCTTCTGTCTCTGTCTCTGTCTCTCTTTGTCTCTGTCTCTCTTTGTCTTTGTCTCTGTCTCTGTCTTTGTCTCTGTCTCTGTGTTTCTCTCTTCGTTTGCATTCGGGTGGTAGCTTATCTTTCTTGTAAACCCTAAATCCTAAACCCTAAACCCTAAACCCTAAACCCTAAACCATAAACCCTCGGCCGTAAGAAGAGTTGCATCCCCTGCTGCCTGCAGTAGGACAGAGTATGTGTATTCATTGTTGTAGCACCATCTTTCCTCCACCTTTAGGGTTTAGGGTTTAGGGTTTAGGGTTTAGGGTTTAGGGTTTGGGGGCAGCTCTCCGTTAGCCAATATCTTAAATTCAAAAAAGAAAATGTCTCCCTAATGAGGGTTTGCGGCCCAGAGCCTCCACCTCGAGGGTTTAGGGTTTAGGGTTTAGGGTTTAGGGTTTGGTGAAAAAAAACCCTTGATGCGCTGTGCAGCTCAGCTCATCGTGCTTGGGTTGGCTAGGGTTTAGGGTTTAGGGTTTAGGGTTTAGGATGGCAGGGCGGTTGAAAACCCTTTTAAACCCTTATGCCTGTAAGAGGCACGCGTACAGCGTTGCAGCGGCAATCCCTAGCTAGGGTTTAAGGTTTCCTTAGGGTTTAGGGTTTAGGGTTTAGGGTTTAGGGGACAAAGCGAAGGGTTCTTAGCAGCGTTTCTGCAGATTGCTGAAAGGGGTCTCTTCTTCCTGCTGCCTCCTGCAGCAAATCTGCCCACGATGGCTGCGGCAGCAGCCGCGCCTTAACTGTGCTGCTGCTGCTGCTGCTGCTGCTGCTGCTGCTGCTGCTGCTGCTGCTGCAGCCAGGCGAAAACGCTGTTGGGCTTCCTCGGCCTGATGATGTCCCCGTCAGACTCTGAAAGCAACAAATATGCATGCATGCATGCATGCATGCATGCATGCATGCATGCATGCATGCATGCATGCAAACCCTAAACCCTAAACCCTAAACCCTAGGTCTTTCAAAGCATTTTTCTATTATCTGCATGCATGCAGTGTCTCCTTTTTACTGGGGCTGTCTCTCCATTTGTTGATTCTTTGCTTCAGCGAAGTCCTCCTTTAGAATGCATCTTTTTAAAAGGGGTAATAGGGTTTACAATTTAAATATTTAGGGTTTAGGGATGAGGGGTTAGGGTTTAGGGATGTGGGTTTAGGGTTTAGGGATGAGGGTTTAGGGTTTAAGGATGAGGGTTTAGGGTTAAGGGTTTCAGCTTGAGCGAATACATAGAATATATATATATATATATATATATATATGCTGAGTGCCTCCTCTCTCTTTTCTTTCTGCTATTTCTCCTATCTCAAACCCTCTTTGATGATGCGAGGGAGGCTCGTTGTTTAGGGTTTAGGGTTTAGGGTTTCTAAGTCCAGAGCTTAGGGGTTTAGATTAGGGTATAGGTCTTAGGGTTTAGGAGTTCGTGCATGGGATATAAGGATATGTTGCTTAGGGTTTAAGGGTTTAGGGTTTAGGGTTTATTAGTTGTGTGTGGGCTGTTGATATCGTTTTTCGTATATTAGGGTTTAGGGTTTAGGGTTTAGGGTTTAGGGTTAATAATAAAGTACCCTTTGAGAATGAAGATAATAATCTGTCTCGTCTGCTGCAGGGGCGTGCTGCACCCACTCCGCTCGCCGATTTAAAATTGTCTCTTCGATTGAGTTTCTCAATATAAACATCTCCACATACACCGGACGAAGAGCGCCCATACGGTGGGCTCGAGATATAACCTAAAAGAATAAACAATAAAAGAAAAGATTTAGAGAAGGAGACAGTAATATATTTAATAAACAATAAAAGAAAAGATATAGAGGAGACAGTAATATATTTAATAAACAATAAATAGAAAAGATATAAAGAAAGAGACAGTAATATAATTAAAAATGAAAGGAGATATAGAGAAGGAGACAGTAATATATTTAATAAACAATAAAAGAAAAGATATAAAGAAAGAGACAGTAATATATTTAATAAATAATAAAAATAAAGATATAAAGAAAGAGACAGTGATGTAATTAAAAAAGAAAAGAGATATAGAGAAGGAGACAGTAATATATTTAATAAACAATAAATAGAAACGATATAAAGAAAGAGACAGTAATATATTTAATAAATAATAAAAATAAAGATATAAAGAAAGAGACAGTAATATAAT
>NW_013548886.1:0-4468 GCF_000499425.1 Eimeria acervulina | reverse complement strand
AGAGAGAGAGAGAGAGAGAGAGAGACAAAGACAGAGACAGAAGGAGACAGAGACAGAGAGACCGAGCAAAAGCAAAGAAAAGAAGAGGGAGAAGCAGAGCGACAGAAAAAACAAAGACAGACAAAGACAGACAAATTAATAAAACGCACAACACAGAAACAAGCAGAGATAAAGAGAGATAAATAAACAGAGACAGAAGCAGCGATAAATAAATAAATAAATAAATAAATAAATAAATAAATAAATAAATCAATTAACTAATTAATTAATTAAATAAAACAAATAAATAAGTAATAAATACAGGAAGAAGGAGAGACAGAGTGAGAGAGATAAATAAATAAATAAACAGAGACAAAAGCAGAGGTAAACAAATAAACAAACAAACAAATAAACAAATAAATAAACAAACAAACAAACAAATAAACAAATAAATAAACAAACAAACAAACAAATAAATAAATAAATAAATAAATAAATAAATAAATAAATAAATAAATAAATAGAATATGATTAGCTTGCCGCTCCATCAGCTGTTTGTCTGTCGTAAAGCTGTATCTGCGACAGAGACAAATAATTGCTGCTAGCATGCGGGCATCTGCTGTCTCTGGGGTGTACATACAGCCCGACTTAAGCATATCAACACCTGCTGCTGCTGCGCTATTTACTGCTGTTGTTGCTGCTGATATATGCAGCGGGTTTCTAATAGGCCGCTCCATTGTCACGTGCTTGTGCCGCCTTGTCTGCAGCTTCTTGCTGCTGCTGCTGCTGCTGCTGCTGCTTCTCTTGCTGCTGCTGCTGCTGCTCTTGCTGCTGCTCTTCGTGGTGCTCTTCCCACCACCCGCGCTGCTCCTGCTGCTGTTCTGCTTCTTCGCACTGCTGAACAGAGCAATCTGAAGCAGCAAATGCTGCTTCATCAGCTGCTGCTGCTGCTGCTGCTGCGGCATGTAGAAGAGGCCTATAGAGCTTGCCCGACGAAGCAGCGGCGAGCAGCAGCAAGAGCAGCAACTGCTGCTGCTGCAGAAGCTGCTGCTCTTGCTGCTTCTCCTGCTGCTGCTTGGCCACCAATCGGTGCTGCGCCAGCTGCCTCTGCTAGGTGATCCATACGGGTAGCGCAGCAGCAGCGGCTGCTGCTGCTGCTGCGGCTGCTGATCATCTTGATTTAGCTGCTGCAGCAGCGGCTGCTGCTGTAGCAGCAGAGGTACGCGACTGTGTATGACCTGCAGCTGCTGAAGAGGCGAAGGCCTCCCCTTTAGATGCATGACGATGTCTTGTAGCAGCAGCAGCAACTGCTGCTGCTGCTGCCCCTCAACAGCAACAGCAGCAGCAGCAGCTGCCGACGCGGCAGCGACAGTTGCCGAAGCAAATGCAGCAGCAGCAGCAGCAGCTGTTGCTGCTGCTGCAGTACCTGCGCCTTCTGCTGCTGGGGGCCCCTGGGGCCCCCCAGCAGCAGAAGCGCAGCAGCAGCGGAGCGATAGATTTAGAGTTTTCTGCGGTGTACGTACACCTCAAAATATCCGCTTTTGGCTTCTTTCATGCTGCATTTGTAGCAGCAGCAGCAGCAATAGTAGCAGCAGCAGCAGACGCTGCTGCTGCAGCGATGCATCGATGCGCTGCCGAGTGCTCGCGGCCCCACACGGTAGCAGGGCTACTGTTTGCTGCTGTTTGCTGCTGCTGCTGCTGCTGCAGTTGTTATTTTTGTTCTCTTGTCATTTTGTCTTTATTTCCGCTGCTGAAACGCTGAATATGCCCAAAGACAGCAGCAGCTGCTGCTGCTGCAGCAGCAGCAGCAGCAGCAGCAGGAGCCCAACCCTGGGGGGTGGTCAAGGTCTGCTGCTGCGGGTTCTACAGAGTTTTATGAGTTTGTTGTTGTTGTTGTTGCTGCTGCTGCTTGTGTTAGGTCCGGATCTGCAGCAACTTAACAACTTCAGCAGCAGCAACAGCAACAGCAGCAGCAGCAGCAGCAGCAGCAGTCTGTTTGCTGCTGCACAGTGACGCAGGCCCCTAAGGGTGCGGAGGCCCCAAGGTAGAGAAGATCGATTGGGTTTGCTGCTGCAAGGTGCTGCAGCAGCAGGAAGGTTAGTGTACAGTACTGCTCGTAGACGGCCAGCAGCAACTGCAGCAGTAGCTGCTGCTGCTGCTGCTGCTCTTGCTGCTGCTGCTGTCTTCCACAAAGCGCGTAGGGAGGGCCTTTTACTCTCTACAAACCCCGCATCCTTCTTGCTGCTGCCACCAGAAGCACATGTACGTTTGCTGCTGCAGCAGCAGCAGCAGCAACAGCAAAACACTCTGCAGCAACAAGATGAGGTGCGCATACACCAGGCAGTCTCGGATGTTTTAAACAGCCACGAGCAGCAGCAGCAGCTGCTGCAGCAGCAGCATCAGCAGCAGTATGAGCTGGTGCAGGGCAGCAGTAGGGGATTAGAGGTAGCAGCAATCCGAATGCCTGTCAACAGCAGCAGCACCACCGACTTTGCTGCTGCTGCTTCTGACCTGCTGCTGCTGCTGCAGCAGGAGCTGCTGCTGCATAACCAGCAGCAACAGCAGCACGCAGGGCCATCACGTGCGCGGTTGGTTGCAGCGACAGCAACGCGACCAGCAGCAGCAGCAGCACTTCCTGCTGCTGCTGCTGCTGCTGCTGCACCAATAGTCGGCCTGCTGTGGAGGGGGCCCCTCACATGGAAGCTGCTGCCTCTGCGTGTCTCCTTTCAGCGGCAGATAAACGTGCTGCAGCAGCAACAGCAGCAGCAACAGCAGCAGCAACAACAGCAGCAAGAGCAACAGCAGCCAACAGTGCAGCAGCACGGCCTTGCAGCGGGCCCGACGCAACAGCAGCAGCAGCCAGAACAGCAGCAGCAGCAGCAGCCAGAACAGCAGCAGCAACAGCAGATTGCTGAGGTTTGGTTGACCCTGGGAGAAGGCAGCGAAGCGGAGCATCTGCTGATTCGACTTGTGCCAACCTCTGCTGCAGCAGCAGGTGCAGCAGCAGCAGCAGCAGGAGCAGCAACAGCACCTCTGCAGCTGGAGGTAGTTGCCGTTGGTGGTCCTGCTGCTGCTGCAGCTGCTGCTGCTCGTGGGGTGTCTCTGCTGCAGTTGGATTTGCTACTGTCAATCGCAGATCTGCTGCAGGAGAGGCTGCATCAGACTCAGCAGCGGCGGCAGCTGCTGCTACAGCAGCCTGGGGCCCTCACTAGAAGGAGAGCAGCAGCAGCGAGCGGCAGCAGCAGCAGCAGCAGCAGACGGCAGCAGACAGCCTTTCTAGGTGCTGCTGTGAGTGTGCGGCCTCTGCCTGTGAAGCCTCATGTGGGGTGTCTCTATTAAGCGGAGACAGCTGTCTCCTCTGTCTGTTTGTGCTGCTGTGTGTGTCTCTATCTGCTGCTGAAGATTTCAAAGGATGCAGCCTAATAGAAGAAGCTCAGGAGATATAGAGGGCGTCTGTATAAGGGTGGGGTTGTTGTTATTGAGGTAAAAGAGCTCGAGTGAAGCAGCAGACAAAAAGCCCTAAGGGACAGTTTGCTGCAGAAAGGAGACGCCTTAATGCAACGCCTGCAGCTGCGCAGACACCCCAAATACAACCTTTAAAAAAAGAAACAAAGACATTTAAAGACAAAAATATATGCGCAGAGACAAAGATAAACAAATACAGAGACATAAAAAGATTAAAAGAAGCACAGAGAGACAGAGACAGAAAAATAAATAGAGACAGAGGCAGAGACAGAGACAATAACTTTAGCAACAAACAAGAGAGGGGAGACAGACGCTTACAGATGCAGTGGGTTTAGGGTTTAGGGTTTAGGAATAAATGCAGCCAAGCAGAGAAGGATGGGAGAGACAACGAGTGTTTAGGGTTTAGGGTTTAGGGTTTAGGGTTTAGGAGAGAGGTTAAGTGAGTTCTTGGATGCAGCGACGGGAAGAGTAGAGACAGCAGAAAAGGGGGATCAGATGACGAGCAGCAAACTGTGAAGAGAGACAAAAGACTGCAAAGTAGAGGACAGAAAGGAGACAGCAGCAGAGACACCGAGACAAAAAGGAGACAGTTATTAGAGACAGTGCAGCAGCAGAGAATTAGAGAGAGGTAGGGAAGCAGAGAGACAATGAGGGGCAGGTTGTCTAGCACTGCTGCTGCAGCTGCTGTTGCTGCTGCTGTTTGTCGCTTCTCAGTATGCTGCTGTTGCGTCTTCGCGGCGCAGGGAGCTGCAGCTGTCTCTGCAGCAGCAGCAGCAGCTGCTGCTGCTGCAGCTCGAGTACAAGTGTCTCCTTTTAACTGGACAAAGGAGACAGGGCTGCTTGCTGAGCTACCGTTTATCTGCTTAATCTGATAGGGGGGCCTTTTCATTTTAATATTTTTAGAGGCTGTCTCCTGAGATAAACAGAGGAAAAGAAGAACGCCTACGCCGATGTAGCTCAGTCGGTAGAGCGCGAGGCTCTTAACCTCGTGGTCGCGGGTTCGAGCCCCGTCGTCGGCTGTTTT
>NW_013548887.1:2500-3824 GCF_000499425.1 Eimeria acervulina | reverse complement strand
AAACCCTAAACCCTAAACCCTAAACCCTGATGAGGCAGCGGCGTGTGTTGTTAAATGTCTCTGTGAAGTATTAGACGTAAGCTGTGTATACACAATAAGATTCAATATAATGAGTAAAAGAGACAGAAGAAACAAAAAAGGAGACAGCAGAAGAATGCAAATAGAAACAACAACAGCTGCATATACACCCCAAATAAGGAGAGAGAAAAACAAACAAAATAAATAAACAAAAACAAACAAAATAGACAAACACAATTAAAGAGAATATAACATATATATGTATATAAACACAAGCAGCAGAGAAGGAGACAGCTAAGAAAAGAGAGAGTAGCAGCAACAAAGGAGACAATAAGCAGCACTATAGATAAGCAGCAGCATTAAAATAAACTAAGACAAACAGCAGCAAAAAGACGAAAAATAAATAAATAAAATAAAATAGATAGACAGACATAAAAAGGTTTAAAGACAAATGAGAGAGCGGCAGGGTGCAAAGAGACAAATATAATTACACAAACAAAATAAAAAAGAAAGAGACAAACAGTAAATAGACAAAGAAAGGAAGAAAGACAGCAAAACAAAGAAGGACAAAATAAACAAAGACAAAGACAAAAAACTAAATAAAATAAAAACCTAAACAAAATAGACAGAGACACAAGAGAAAAACTAAATAAAATAGATAAACGACAAAGACAAGAAAGCAATTAAAATAAAATAAACAAAGACAAGACAAAGACTCAGCTAACTTCTTTTGCACGCTTTGTTCGAGTAAAGGAGTCAATTAAGTCGTGTCGGTCCTCCCAATCCCAAGCACATAACTTCAAGACGCTCATCTCATCCCACTCCTGCAGCAACAGCAGCAGCAGCAGCAGCAGCAGCAGCAGTAGGAGGGGTAGCAGCAGCAGGAGGAGGAGGGGTAGCAGCAGCAGCAGCAACAACAACAACAGACGCAGCAATAGAAGAAGCAATTAGGGGACGAGACAGGAGACAGTAAAAAGAGAAGCATGCAATCTACAAGTAAGCAGCTGTCTATGTTGCGCTGTACGTACACAACAATCTAAGCTCAAAACAACAAAAGAAAGAGAAAGATAAAGATGAAGCCCCTCTACAGAAATACTCCCTAACAAATGCCCCACACCCGTCAGCTACTGAACGGGATCGGGATCGATCCCAGTGTAGGGATCGATACTGGGATCGATCCCAATTACTGGGATCGTCATTGGGATCGCTCTATACTATTATTATTATTATTATAACTATAAATATTATTATTATTATTGTTGTTATTATTATAACTACAATAATAATACTAATATTTATTATTATT
>NW_013548889.1:0-5166 GCF_000499425.1 Eimeria acervulina | reverse complement strand
ATGCCTGACCAAGATTAGCCCACAGAACCACATATCTTCCAGCATTTGGGCATTTGCCGGTACTCGTGCTGCATTGTGGTGGTGACGTAATGTGATCACGCTGCCGAAAGCAATTTCTGGCGAATAGCTTTGGATCGCTGAACTCTTCATGTTGCATTTGCGCCTTCAACTGTGCCACGGCGCATCATATGTGAACCACAGCGACGCATTTCGGAGTTGCGCAGCATTGTGCGGCAGGTGGACATAAAGGGATGACGCATAGATGAAATTCGACGCTTATCCATCAGTGTGGGCAGCTGTGTGCTGTGCCCGCGTGGAAGGTTGGGTTTAAGGTGTAGAGGTGTCCTTGCTGTGGCAGGACGTTCCGAGATAGAGCCTTCGGCGCGGTTTAGGCCCCTGCATTTCCTGAAAAAGAGTTATTATGTAAGGGTCAACACGTGTGCTGCCAGTATTCGGCTGTAGGCATTCAAGCGTTAAGACGCTCGTGATGCCCTGTCGTAGCGTGGGTAGGGTGGGGGAGTAACCTTTTTGCAGGTGGTGCGTTGGTGTCGTAATGGCATCCGGCATGATATATCCGATTTTGTGAGTTACCAGGATGCCTTTCAGGGCGATATGCCGGAGGCGTGAGTCCTGTATTGCAAGCATACCCACGGGTTCGTTGTTTGTTGCATTTCTAGCTGACCGCCTTGTATGCTTTTTGAACATGGAAGGAGATATTGCAAATGCAATAATGCTTATGGGGATCGCTGATTTGGGTGAGACTTTGGCTGGGTTCATCTGCCCCGAGGTCGTCCCGTTTGTACATCATGCTTTTGGTATGGCCGTTGCTCCTGCATTTTGTCTGGGCAGTTCGTAGCCTCGGGAATAGCGGCCACCGGCTGGTCACAGTGTACTGGAAAGCCGAAAGTGGCGTTTATGTCAATGCGTCGCAGTATTTTGAATTTCACAAACTACTTGGGCGGTGGGCTCAGAATGTGGGTTTGAGTGTGAAATATGAGACTGAAATGCTGGGCAGTTACTAGTCGCAAGCGAAGTGTGCGCAGCGGGGTTTTGCGTGGGGAGTGCAACGTGAACGTAGGACGCCCAGGGAGGTGTGCAATACATATGCAAATGCAAAAGGCATAGATTCCGAAATGGGGCTAGATTATTTGCCCCCCAATACGAGTGCGGGATATTGCATGCTATCAAATGCTTAGAAGGGGGACCCCAAAAGTTCAGTTTTTCAGTGCCTTCTGTCAAAAGTGGGCGCATGCGCCCTTTTTGGTTTTGCTCGCTCGAGCTTGCATGGCGTGGAAACAAGCGGTTCTGCCGTACTGTAACGGGCAGCACATTGGTATGGGTAGTGTGCTTGGCAAGCCTTATAGCTTGGACAGAGATTAGGCTGCTGAGTGAGTGCAGAAAGTGTGTTGGTTTCCGGAAATTCTATACCAGGCGGGTGCAGTCACTGCACGTGAAACCTGTTAGGATTGGCTTTAATGGTTCGGCGGAGACGAAAGCTTGTAGATGCCCATCCACTCTGTCACATGTGAAACGCTCTTTCTGCCCAGTGTGACAGTTTACATGGGCTTTTTGGGGTTTTCCGCTAACCGGCTAGATGAATACCCGTACGAGCGTTGAGCATTAGGTGACGTTTCTAAATGCCTTTCTCTGTCAGTGTGGTGTATGGCCAGTGTGCTGCCCATGCGCGCATTATATATTAAGCCGCAGCACATGCACGAAAAACCGTCGGCGCTGGATTTTTTGCGCCCCATTGGGCACGCAGTAAACTTTCATTAGGTGCATATATTTAGATATCCCCATAGTTTATGGATATTGCTGGTCATGGCTCCACTGCAGAGTTCGTGGAATAATGTGGACGTGTGGAAAACCGCACTCCGAGAAATGCTTGGTAGGAAGTATGTTTGTTTTTGTAGGTAAAATTCTGGTTTAGCAGTTCCGTGCATACGTGGAGTTAAGTGGTCGGTGCTGTGAAGAGGCTGCATTTGTGCAAATAATGTACTATCGTGTTTGGCAACACAAGCCCAAGGCCCATGGTTGAGGTGTGGACTGTCGTGTAGCTAGATGAATGGACTGACAAATGTAGGTGCAAAGTAGAGAAGAGTGGAGTTGTTATTTTGGAGTGCGCAAAGTACGCCCTACCACAGCAAAGCATTTGGCATTTTCAGCTCGTGTGTCACAGGTTGTTGATCGGCTGCTGCCCTAGGGGAGGACGTGTTGATTTGCTCGAAGTCTTGCATATCGTTTGTGGCGGTCGTTTCTCTGCTAAAATGCGTTTTGCCGTGGTGTCTCATCCTGTTTATGAGTTATTTGGCTGACCAAAATTCTACCCAAAGCGTTGCTTTCGCCTTGTTTTCAATTGCAGTGACGGCGGAAGTCAGAGTGGCACGCATGGTGTCCTTGCAGCACAAGCGCAGGTTCATATCGGATAGTATGGTGAGCACGTAAATGATGCGACGGCATTCTCTGCACGGTTCGTCACACACGTTTCCAAGCACATGAAGGACTGTGCGGAGATCAGTGGCTTTTTCGCGTGTATGGTCTGGGGACATCACAGACCGTGCACGTTAACTGCGTTAAAGTTAGTTTTGCTGATGGGGGATTCTGCACTTTATTCTTTCTCCGGGAGACGGTCTTCGGACGCTGTGCTCTCTAGGGGCAGCAGGCCTTTCGAATGGACTTGAGTTTTACAACACTCTCGATAAGTTTTCGGGAATCGCGATTGCATATACTCCTCGCCAGCGTTGCGCAACTGCATCGCTCTAGGAAGCCACCTTTACGGCCGCCAAAACAGCACGCTGTTCTCAAGAGAAGGGCCCATCCACAGTCCATCTACGGAGCCTCACGTCAGCATTTGTGTTGTACACTGTTCCAGGATGTGGGTCAAGAGCCCTGCTGAAATTGACCGTTCGTCGCAGTATGGCATGCTGCCACAACTGGTAGGTATGTGCAATCCAGGGCTTTGTAGTTACATATTAGTACGTGGCAATTCATAGTTGGCCATCTGCTGCGTATCACCAGCTGGGGCGGCATAACGTTGAAGGCACTGTTGGCAGGACGGGGACACCTAGCTGTTAATCTATTCTATATGCACGTCTAAAGGCATACAATATGATATTTGCACAAATTGTTACTTTTATGGTTTAGCATGAAAATTTGCATCCGCATGGGGAGCAGCGGGGCATGGTGAGGCGCGCTTTGCGTTTCTGTCGCCTTGTGAATCGTACTCCTAGCTGCACTGTGTGCCGTTGAGTAATTTCGTTTGACCATACTGAGTTGTGTGCCCTGGGTGTGTGTATGTGAGCCGAAGGCCACTCCGTTTTGTTGGGACTCGCGATAATATAAATTGGCGTACACGTGCGTTTTTGAACATGCTCAGATATTGATATTCGCTGCATGGGCCGCTTTGTGTCAGGAATAAGTGAAGAGTTTACCCCTATGGAATGATCTATGGCGCCTGACACCCCTATAAGTGGAATCGTGGGCATTAGTACCTATCTTTGGTTGCAGGCGCCTTTCCGCGATCAATAGTTTTATTGAAGATTCCGCTGATGCGGCCCTCCAGCACGCACATATTGCTCTGCCATATACGAACCTGCACTGAGTGACGCTTGCATAAGGTGTGTCAGGGAGGAGTGGAAGCAGCAAAGAGTGAAGCATATTCCCAGATGTTTCGTGGATATCTGCTAACATCGAGCGCCTTCGGTTTACCGGACTCAATGCACGAAGTTTAATGCGAAAACAATGCTTTCAGGTGAAACCTTACTGCACAGACATGTATACCTCCAAAGTTGGGCTCACCACACGCTCGTTGTTGAATTGTGGTACGTGTAAAAGTTCGAAGCAAGGCTTCTTAATGATGCCAAACTGTGATAGCTACGCCGACCGAAGGTAGGTCGCGCGAATTGGTCAAATGTTGAGCGTGCACGAAGCGCTCGCCACCTGTCACAAGCTGCGACATTAAAGCCAGTATGTAACTCCCAACTTTGCATCGAGAGTTGGATAAGAGCAGTACCACTTGCAGAGGACAGGGGAGTGCTAGCAACGGTGTGGAACTCAATTCTTCGGCTGCATCGCTTGATCGCTCTGCAATTGTATTCCTTATCGGGTTCGAGTAGCACGTCGATTCCGAAAACGTGTTCAAATCTGTCAAGCTGCATCTGCTTTGATTCCCTGTATCCGAAAATATGCGTGTGGGCAAACTGCGTATCGTTTCAAACAAGCAAGCTGGCTGCTAACAATGTTTCTGCCTTTTTGCGAGGGCTGGTGCTTGATGGGATTCTCGGCAAAACTGCCGCGGCTGTATCTCTTGCATAGCTGCCGCCTTTCACAGCATGGAACTGCTCTTACACCTGTACTTAACATTGGCTAAGACTGCCCAGGGAAAGTTTTTCACGCTCCGCCGCAGAGCAGCTACGCGCGTGAGCGGGGGTTCAACCGACTGTTGAGTGCACTCGGGCTGTGGCATGCCTCAACGCATACGCATTCTAAGCTAATCTTTCTGGGTCGTTGGAGACACGGCCAGAGCAGCTGGAAGGGAGTGGTTTCAGACCATGTTCACTTAGACGCCCTCAAAACGTTCTGCGCATGCACTGATGTGGATGCTAATACTGCTGCGTCACGCAGGAAGTACTCCGTCCACGCATAATAACGCAAACGGGCATTCATTTCTCGATGCACCGCTAACCTTTTGGCATCCGGCATGCTATCCTGTACCAAATTAGAAGCGTTACTTCAAGATTGCCGAAGGCCGGGGACTGCTTATCCAAGCTTCTTAGGGGTCGCCCATGATCTGCAACGGCTGCCCATGCATTCACCATGCTTTGGTGTGACGCGTCCCCCCGGGTAGAAAGTTTTGAACAGGATTGTACGGCTATGCTGCACCGAGTTTTCCACGATGTCCTGCGCTGCGAGGCGCGTTTACGCATTCGTCAATGTGAAGGACAAACAACTGGAAACGCATTAAACGCATAACATCAGATTGGGCTTGCGTCACCTTAGGAAGTGCGTGACTGCCTTCTGGGCGTTGACTGACTGGCGCATGCACACGCGTGCATGCAGGCTGGCAGACAAGCCCACGTTGTGCTGCGAAGTTACACACTTGGATGTCGTCCACCGATGTTGATGTTCGTCTTGGTGGAAAACGTCAGATCTCGAACCTTGCCACCG
>NW_013548890.1:0-5327 GCF_000499425.1 Eimeria acervulina | reverse complement strand
TCTACTAAACAACCATAGACAGCCAATCGCGTAAATACACAACGGCGACGCATTACGCACTACGCAACACAAATGCGCAGTACCTGTCTGCAATATGCCGGTACCACACGCAACGCACTCGCTGCACGTTCCATTCCGCACTCCCCTGTCCGACAAATTGCATTCCCACCGCGACAAACCTTCCAGCCAGCGCCTAATCATGACTGCAGTAAGGCGTTGCTCTACATGTCGCTCAGCTACCACACAACACGCTCATTGCATTCGCATTCCCCAGTACTCGCAGAGCTGCCCTTCGCCTGCTGCTCTCCTAAACAACCATAGACAGGCAATGGCATAAATTCACAACGGCGACGCATTACTCACGACGCAACGCCAATGCGCAGTACCTGTCCGCATTGTGCCGGTACCACACACAACGCACTTGCTGCACGTTCCATTCCGCACTCCGCTGCCCGCCAAGTTGCATTCGCACCGCGACAAGCCTCCCAGCCAGCGTCTACCTCTCAGTGCAGCAAGGCGTTGCTCCAAATGTCGCTCAGCTACCACACCACACACCCATTGCATTCACACTCGCCAATGCTCGCAGAGCTGCCGTTTGCTTGCTGCTCCTTTAAACAACCATAGAAACGCAGTCGCGTAAATTCAAAACGGGTACGCATTACGCAGGACGCAACGCAAATCCGCCGTACCTGTCTGGATTGCGCCGGTACCACACACAACACACTGGCTGCACGTTCCATCCCGCACTCCTGTGCCTGCCATATTGCATTCGCAACGCGACAAACCTTCCAGCCAGCGTCTAGCAATGACTGCAGTAAGGCGTTGCTGCACATGTGCCTACCACACCACACACCCATTGCTTTCATACTCGCCAAAACTCGCAGAGTTGCCGTTCGCGTTCACCGGCTGCTCCCCTAAACAACCATAGATAGCCAATCACGTAAATTCACAACGGCTACGGATTACGCGCGACTCAGAGAGAATGCGCAAAATACCTCTCTGCATTGCGTCGGTACTACAGACAACGCACATGCTGCACGTTCAATCCCGCACTCCTGTGCCCGCCAAATTCTATGTGCAAAGCATGTATATGCCTGAAGCGTGAATTTCCTGCACGGCAACCAGGTTAGCCAGTGCATGCATTACAGGTGTTGCAGCACATCTCCACTCGACTGACGGCGAGATTATATTCACACCGGGAACCACCCTGCAATCATAGGTATGTCAGAGCCTACCACGAGCAAGAACGCTGCCATGGGAGTTTTTCGTAGGACTAAAGCACAAATCGCACATATCTAGTAAACAAAAGGCGCATTCCCTTACAAGCATGAGCTTTGGCTAAGCATGGCATAACGCACATCAGCGTTCGGACTCCATACGGCATTGCCTCCTCAAGGTAGACGGTCAGGATGCTGTCTGGGTGTGCGCAGTCCACTTTTGCTCTACACCACGTGACCATTGGTTCGACCAATAATCACATCCTGACAGTTATCACTGCCTCAGAAGCGTCGTGAGCAGAGTGAAAAGGACTCCTTGTCTCCTCACTGAGTCTCCGTAGGCGCTATTACGTTGCAACCGCTCGGTGTAGAAGACCACCATACTAGACGCGTTAGCTTCAACCGAAGCGCGCGCAATTCCAAGCCTTCTCTTGTGCCACCGAAAGTGGGCATACACTTTGCCGGATCGCCGTTTTATGCCGGCAACTGCACAAAAGTTCCTGTGCGCACGCGACTGCATTCGCCAGCTCTCTTCTCTCAGGCACCGTATCGTAAGCAGCAGGAAGCGTTAAAGCGTAACCTTTGCGCCACTGCCTGACTCTACGGAGCTGGCTATACGCAGCTGGAAAAATCCCCAGTACTACGTCGGTACTGTGCCAACAGAAGGCCAAGCCACAGGAGACGCAGATACCAACAAATCGCTGAGTTGAAGTCAAATAATTATCTTTGTTCCACGTCTCGCGCATGCCGCATTCGTTACACTGCAGATACTGAGACATTTTGAACAAACCGTGTTGCGCAACTAATCAGCAACAGCCACTGGTTACTTGCGTTTGACTTTTGCTACGACTTATATGTACGGATGCGTTATCAACGTTATTGTGTGTGATTGGCAATTCTAACTAAATCGGGAAACACGCTAAGCCAAGATGACTTGCAGAAACATTTTCACTGCCACCGCAGGCCCACACAGTAAATAAGCGCTCCACGGAAACCCACCAAACCCACCACGAACTATACAGCATGCAGCACTTTAATACTGGGATGTCGCTAAACAAACCGAAGCTAAACAGGCCGGCCAAACGCCAAGAACCTGCATGCGAAGTATCAAGTCCACAACGAAATATCACATTCACAGTTGGCATGTTGCAAGACGATCCTAAAGTCAAGCCATTTGCTCGAACAGCACAATTGTCAAGGCTCTTGCTTGAAAAGCGCAAGCAGACCAAATATCGGTTGTAACTGCCTCTGCATCAATACAGCGGAAGCCCACCACATTCAGTGCCCTCCACGTTTTGTTCCTGAGCCTAGAAATTACGGAACCACAGGCAAAAGTTTCCCGCACTTGGAACGCGAAGCGGCATCTGAAGGATGATTCAGTTAACGTCAGCTTGGCTCTGGAGACTATGATCCCAGAGCCGTGCTCTTAGCTCTGAACGAAAAACAAATTACGTGTATGCAACCAAACCCTTCATACAATCCGGCTGTCCATGTGGCTCCCTAGCTACGAATACACTTTGCAAAAGTTGCCGTAGAGAAGCAAGGTGCAATGCAGGCGAATCAAAAAGCTTTAGCTCGCACGGTGGCAAGCACTGGTGAGGACTGGCGATTGCCCACCAAGAGGTGGTTCTTTAGGGCTCCACGTGCGAATAAAACGCACCGTGTGCAAACTTACCAAGGCTAGCGCAGCCCTTAAGCACCTAACCTGACAAGGACCGTACACATCCAGAAACGAGCCCGCCTCTGCCGAAGCAACGACAGGCAGATCACCAGCATGCTGTGCATATGTGCATATAACAGCGCTCACCTTTCACAGTCTGACAAGGACCATACACATCCAGAAACGAGCCCGTCTCTGCCGAAGCAACGACAGAGGCAGATCACCAGCATGCTGTGCATATAACAGCGCTCACCCTTCACAGTCATCCAACAGAGTCAGCGTACTCCTACTAATTCCAGATATGCCCAAAAGTGACAGCTTAATCACGCAAACACCAGCAAACACTGCTGTGTACTGCGCACCATGCCAAGACGTGCTGGGGGCACGTCCATCTAACTACGTGTCTTGCAAATATAAGGATACTTCACCAGGCGTGGCACGCGCTAGGCGCAAAAACTAACGCTGGTACTGTCAATTGGCTAGTACACCTTGAACACAGCAAATATCACATCCTGCACAAACGCACCCGAGCGGTGGGCAATACAGTACTATCCTGCATTCCGAGCCATGCAAATGACAGAGGAAGCTCTTTCAACGTAGTTGCTTCTTGCGTCCCAGCCAAACACTACCTGCGAGTCGGTGCGAGCTTAACAGGAATCCCTCCCGCAATTCAGCTCGTTATCAGCTTCCAATGAAGTGCATCTGACCAACTTCTACCGTTGCAACGTGTGCATGTTCGCACTCCCGTATGTTCACCTAACTCACGCAAACCTTCCCCAGATGCTGGGTAATTCTATCCTTGCATTGCGGCCGAGATCGCTGGCAGAAGAAAAGACAAAAGAGTGAAATATTAGCTCTGGACGCCCCCCTAGTAAATGCACTGAACCAAAGCAAGACGAAGACCACGGTGCGAGTCAACACTGTCTCCACACACGCAGGTCCACAAATGTTGCAAACAATGACGCAAGCTTGCACGCTGAGTGCCCCGTGGCTTGTGAAACATGTGGCACAGTTGTGGAGGCGTTTGGAGACCCCCGTATCGGTTTGCTTCTGATCCTCACACCCATAAGTGCACAAAGACAGACGATAATGCATCACAGTGCAGCGCCTGCCAAACAGGCGAATGCGCAACATAGCACTGGCCAGTTGAACTTCCACTCAACAGGCATGCACTGGAAATAATCATCGATAGGTTTACAGTTACACAGCTTCGCATCCGATGTGGAACCGCGATGGAACAAATCATTCTCGCGCAACCCACAAATACTAAATACGCACTTACAGTATGCCGGGGCCCGGACACTCTTCCCCAAAGAAAAAGTATTTCTAACTACAATACGCGCAGGCTGCAAGTAAAGTCAAACAATTGCCAGCGCTAAATCACCTGCGCTAGCTACACGCGCAGGAGTCGTTGCACTGCCTCAAACGGCATGTACAACGAATAAACGAAGTGGCAATAGTGCTACTCAATCCGCAACCTTTCGATGTTTCCGAATGCCAAGCCCACGAAGCGCTGCCAAGTAGGCGGGGCCAATAGTCCCTAGTTTTGCACAGTGAAAGCATCAATACAGCGTTACCACACCACAATACAGGCTGTACCTGCTAGTCCCAAACCGCACAGAAGCATGGAATTGATAAACACTACGGAAATTCCCCTCTCACCCGGAAGCGTCCCTCAATTCAGCACCTTCCGTCTGTACCTGCAGACTGTACATGTCGGTCTATCCAACGAGCTCTGCCATGCGCAACTACGACCAGACACGGCATGCACGTCTAAATAGCCCGCATGCCAAACAAACACGCAACGGAGCAACAAAGCAACGGCAGGCTAAACCTTCAACACAAACGCAAACACTCACCAGCCAGCGCTCTCATCTGCACACAAGTGCAGCTGCGCGCCTGATGCGTAGTCAGTGCTCGCACCAACGTCTAACAAACAACTCTCGCTCACCCCACAAATGCTGAATACTCACTTACAGTAAACCCAACCACTCTTCTGCAAGGCAAGCGTAGTGCTAACTACAACACGCACCGTCTGCAGGTACAGACGGGCGTTTGCCAACGCCAACTCTGCTGCGCTAGGCAAACACGCAGAAGTCGTTGCGCTGCCTCAAAATACATGCCCAACATATACAAAAGAAGTGGCAATAGTTCTACTCATTCCGAAGTCTTTCGCAACATTTCAGCATGCCATGAAGTGCTGCCAAGCAGACGGTGCCAATAGTTCCTATTTTCGCACTCTGAAGCCGTGGCTGCAGGCTAGGCGTACCGCAATGCAAGCTGCTGCTACCCTCTTGGGAAAACCACCAAACGGAACAGAAACCTTTGACTGCAAAACAGCAAAGAAACTCCGTCCTCACCCGGAAGAAAGCCTCAAGTCAGCGTCTCGGAGGCGCAGCCTAACCAATGCGCTCTGGCATGTCCTACTACGACCAGACACGGCATGCACG
>NW_013548891.1:0-2500 GCF_000499425.1 Eimeria acervulina | reverse complement strand
GCAGCATCTACAGGAGCTGATCGCAGCAACCACCTGCATGCCTGAACAAACAAATAAATAAATAAATAAATAAATATAAATTATTAGCGAGTTATAAGATTAAACAATTAATTATATATTATAAATAAATAAAATATATAAATAAAATATATAAATGCAGGTGAGGAGACACCCGAAAAGAGACAGTAAAAGAGACAGACAAAGACAAAAGGAGACAGACAAAGACAAAAGGAGACAGACAAAGACAAAGAAAGAAACAGAAGAAAGCAGCAAAAGACAAAAGGAGACAGTCAAAGACAAGAGGAGACAGAAAAAGAGACAGTTGGAGACAAAAGAAAACAAAAGAAGACAAAGACAAAAAGAGACAGACAAAGACAAAAGGAGACAGACAAAGACAAACGCAAAACAGAAGACAGCACGAGAGAGAGAGAGAGAGAGAAAGAGACGAAAACAAACAGAAAGAGACAAATAAAGCGACAGAAGGAGACAGTAAGACAGACAGACAGGAAGAGAGACAGACAGAGACAGAAGGAGACAGACAGACAGACAGACAGAGACAGTAAGAGAGACAGTAAGAGAGACAGACAGAGACAGACAGAGACAAAGGGAGACAGCAGGAGACAGACAGAGACAGCAGGAGACAGACAGAGACAGTAAGAGAGACAGTAAGAGAGGCAGTAAGAGACAGACAGAGACAGACAGAGACAGCAGGAGACAGACAGAGACAGCAGGAGACAAATAGAGACAGTAAGAGAGACAGACAGAGACAGAAAGAGACAGGAGGAGACAGCAGAAGAGCAGCAGCTGCTTACCGCATTCCAGCACTGTCTTATTCTTGATATTGGTCGCCCCACAATATCAACAGAGAGAAGCATTTTAAGCCACTGCTGCTGCAGCTGCTGCTGATAGTGCTGCAGCAGCAGCAGCGCGAGATCCTGCAGCAGCAAGAGCTTATCTTGCAGCAAGAAAGGGGTAAAGGAGAAAGCAGCATCATCAACAGATAAAACCCTAAACAAACGATAAACAGAGACATGTGCAGCAGCAGCTTCTACTCGAAGGAGCTCTATATACACCTCAACTGGGCTGTCTCCTTCTTCTCGTGCAGCAGGAAGAGATAGAGACAGTTGTCTCCTCAGCAGCAACTCTGCTGCTTCAGCTTCTCCTGCTGCTGCTGCTGCTGCTGTTCCTGCAGCTCCTGTTCCTGCAGCTCCTGTTCCTGCTGCTGCTGCTGCTCCTGCAGCTCCTGCTGCTGCTGCTGCTGCTGCTGCATCTACGTCGCTGCAGCAGCTCCCCCTATCAGAAAAAGAAGCAAGTGCTGATGGTAGCAGCAAAGATAAAACAGAGAAGTCAATAGTAGCTATGAAAGGACAAACAAACAGAGCAGCATGCTGCACTCGCAGCACACGAAGAGGAAAGCATAAATCCTTCAAACCCCGAGGCATCCTGCTGCTGCTGCTGCTGCTGCTGCTGCTGCTGTGGTGGTGGTGGTGGTGGTGGCGGTTATCGTTGTTGTCGTTGTATGCGGCACACGTCTCGCAAAGGTAGAACCTGTTGCTGCTCCTGCTGCTGCTGCTGCTCCTGCTGCTGCTGCTGCTGCTGCTGCTGGGTGCGATATCCAGGAGGAAGTAAACTGCTGCTGAATAGACAGCAGCAGAGTCCGCAGCAAGCAAAGATGAGCGCCCTACTTCATAGGGGAGTGACAGGGGTGCTGTTGCTGCTGCTGCTGCTGCAGCAGCAGCAGCAGGGCCTCTTCTTCCCCCCGCTGCTGCCCCAGCAGCAGCAGCAGCTGCTGCTGCTGCTGCTGCAGCAGCAGCAGCAGAAGACTTAAACAAACGGTATGCCTTACCACCATCACAATCATAAGCAAAGCACTCGCATTTATCTATCATAAATATAAAACGTCGTGAAGGAGACAGCAGCAGCCTGAAGGGTCGCAGCAGCGTAGCAGGGCCCCCAAAGACAGCGGCAGCAGCAGCAGCAGCAGAAGTTGGTGATGAACCCCCGTTGCTGCTGCTGCTATCTGCTGCTGCTGCTGCTGAGGAGAAAGGCCACCAAGAGCGGGAAGCAGCAGGAGGAGACAACTGAACGTTTTGCTGCTGCGGTAGGAGGAGACAGCCCTCTGCAGCAGAGTGCAACAGACGCAGCAGCAAACCCATCAACACTCTCAGCAACGTAGTCTTCATACTTTATTGCTGCTGCAGTTGCTGCTGCTGTTGCTACTTTTGCTGCTGCTGCTGCGAGTTTGCTGCAAGCTCCTAGGCGTGTGCTGTTGTGCTGCCTGCTTCCTCTGTCACTGTCTCGCTGCCGTTGCTGCTGCTGCTGCTGTTGCTGCTGCTTCTGCTGCTGCAGTTTGTCTCCTTTTTGCTTCTGTCTCCTTTCTCGTGTTTGTCTCCCTCTGTCTCTCTCTGTCTCTCTATACATATATATACAACTATATATATATAACTATTTATATACATATAACTATATATATATATATATAACTATATATATAATTATA
>NW_013548892.1:0-5023 GCF_000499425.1 Eimeria acervulina | reverse complement strand
TCTCCAACACACAGGCTTCTGAACGTCCCATGATCATTATTCCCCTCCTCTACCCTCAATAGGCCTTCACACTTGCGCAGTCCGACCGGCATGCTGCCCCACTTCGAGCCCTTCAAATTCAAAATGCCAGTTCTGTCTTCAGGCGCTCACATGCAACCAGGTGGCGCTAATCCTGCGTCGTCATTACTTTTGCGTTTTTTGTGCGGCAATTCTTCGCTGAAGCCATGTTTCTGTGGAAGCACCTTTTTCTTCTCTTGGCTAATGACGCCTAAGGATCCGTAGACTAGCGCCTGCACCGTCTCTCGACACTCACGTTTTTCATAGTGTGTGTTGAGGGTTTGGTACTTCTCTTCTTTGTCAGTGCGGACTGTGCCAAGCGAGTTCTTCTTGTAGTCCTCTAAGGCAATAGCCATATCTGGTTTTGTCGTTGTCGTGCTTTGTTCGTCTCTCAGGATGGTGTCTGGCCTCGGTAATGTCTCCATCTCTTCTGGAAAGCTATCATTATTGACTGTCTTCCTCCTATTGACAAGCTGTTCTTGATAGCGCTTGTGATACTCTCCAGTGCCTTGTTAAATCTAGTCTTTATCTTGCAGTCTAGGCTCTGTGGGCATGAGCGAGTGTTTCAGTGTCAGCCGTGTAGTGGCAGCACCAAGAAACCTTTGAGAGTTGGACCGTCTCGGGATATATGCTCTTGTGGGAAGCTGGTGCTCAGTGCGAACTTCACTTCCACTGGCTTCAGGGGCGTGGGTCCCTTAAGGACAGCATTGCTACTTTCTGTCTGGTAGTCCACAGATTTCCCTTGATCTGCCATTTGATTCCGCCCATCTCGCTGCCACCCTACCATATGCTGCTTGATGCTTCTGGTGAGGTTCTTCTGGTCTAAGTAGGAACCTTCTGCTTTCTGAACAACATACAAGCTCCCATCACTCCCAGTCTCGATTCGCGTCGTGGTAACTGATACGTTTCCGGGAAGATCTTACCACACACTTCTTATGTGCACTTTCTTGCCTCTCCTCTTAAGACATCCGATATCGCGTCTGTTGATATGTGCAAGAATAGCTTCCCGATCGTCTGCATCATTCTCTGCGAATGCCGGGTTGATAATCTCAAGCAATTGACCTTCTCTAACCGTTCGTATCATGCTATCCGTGCTGTTTAACATCTGGATAGTATGCCCAATTTGTGTTGCTGTTGCGATCGTGTGTATGGGCATCCTTCCACTCGAAATGGGTTGATGGAATACGTCGGTTTTTATCTCCTTCCCTGAACGGCACGTAGATGACGACCAAACACGGCCAATTTTTTCTAAGGGTAGCAAGGCCTCAGGTGATAGTCCAGCCGCAGCATCACGAAAGTGCGCATCGCATCCAACTTCTCACAGGGAAAAGCTCTGACCTGAGGCGCTTAATGATACCCTTCATCGCCTTGCTAATGAGGCAAAGAATTTGGCTTTGTTGCACTGTAGTCACTAGTGCATCTTTGACCCCCAGGTACTTGTACGCTCGCAGCTTCACCATGGGCAATAATTCCTTTGCAGCGTTGGTTCAGTAGTTGGACCGGATCAGGTCACTGCTTGCTCTTGTCCACCTTCCATACCGGCGTAGCTCATTTGAACGGGTTGTGTTGTGTGCAGCCATAACACTGATACTCTAATTGGACATCTAGATGTCCATCCAGCTGAAAAATGTAAATAATATCCTACTAGAAATAAATCAAATCAGTCTTGACAGAAAGTAAGGCTACTAGGCTAAGAGTGCTCCCGGCAGCAACCGGGGAAGCACACTAGAGACCAATTTTTGGTATTTTAAGGGTATTTAAGGGTTATGCGCTGTGTGTGCCGTTCATATAGCGCAGCAGGAGCAACAGCGAACCAGTGTGCAGCTGCTGGTTTATGTCACTGCCATTCTTTGCAAGCAAGTGAAGCGAGCATGAGCCGCAGTAGCTGCTGCTTCACCATGGTGTGCTGCTCTTTTGTGGGGAGCAGCAGCTCACCCGATAGCGTTGTTCAAAGTAAGGACCAGAATGGAGGGGAAATTCCAGCTTAATGGGCCCCCTGTGGCACAAACACACTGCCGCCCATTGCTGCTCGCCACGCTTACCTGGTGCTGTTGCTGCTGCCACTGCTGATGCTAATACTGTCGCTGTCGCACTTGACGGAACAATTGTTTGTTTGAGGTCATTGTGAGTGCGTCTGGATGGCGTGCGCCGGGTTGCCGCCTTGCTCGCAGGATGTGTAGGGAGATGCTCTGCGGGACCTCAACGGCGAGAATTTCGGCCGTTGGTCGCTGCACGGACCAGGCCTCGCCTGCATGATTGCTGCCAAGCGTTGCCCGGTTCATGAGCGTCAGCTGCAGCAGGGCCAGCAATAGCAACAACAGTAACCATGAAGAGCAGCCGTCGCAGCAGGAGGAACAGCATCCGGTGTAGCAGCTCTTACAGCAGAGACCGAATACTTCTTGGCGCATCAGCCAAATCTTATCCCTACGCCGCAGTTTCAGCCCTAATCCAAAGCGATTCCAGAAGCTGCCGCAGTACAAACGGATCTGAAACATTACAGACAACAGCAACAGAAACAGCAGATTTGTGGAATCCTTCTTGAAAGTCAAGAGTGCCTAACGTCGGTGCTTATGCTTTTGAAGCGATGCGACTGCACCTACTGCGGTGGTGCAAACACCAACAACAGGAGCGTTTACAGCAACGGGCAATACACCATGGGGTATGAATCCACGGACTCGTTGGGATACCTTTGCGCACAGCACAGGCATCGTTTCTGCCCTGCCCCGTTCAGATTCAGTGTCGGAAAAACCACTCACCGGCCCAGACCTCTACGGCCCGCATGAGGCGTTCTTCTTATGGCAGCTTTTGGATGGTCCTTTTTGCGGAGGCCCTGATGGTGACTCATCTCCCAATGCCATGTATTTGCTTGGGTGCTGTGACGTTTGCCAACTTTGCCTTGGAGAGGGGGAACAATGTGAACTCAGGGTAAGACGAGTGGGCGGGTTCGGGCAGGCGCAGCAGGGAGAAGGCGTAGAACCCAACCGTCCGAAAACTGCTCTACTTATACTCTATTGTGTGCATTCATGCTTTCTATTAGTGTGCTGCATTGTATCCATTGGCGGGCGTTTTGTGCGGCTCTCGGGAGACGCTAGGTGACAGTCCATCGGTGCGCGTTTGTGCGGCTATAGAGAGAATCTCGGTGGCAACAGGTGAAAGTGGAGGCATAAAGTAACCTAACCAGGAATTAAACCTAGGTTTGCACGGCCACAACGTGCTGCCCTAACTTCTAGACGATTCGGAGCAGCGGTCCAAATTCGCGGCTCGACGACTGGCGCCGTAGGCAAGTAGCTGGGAGCACTAGGTGTTGTGCGAGGGCAGGCATGATTTGCCAATAGAAATCAGTTGAACCCCCGAAGCAGTAACGGCAAAGACGCAGTATTCTTGAAGAAGCATCTGCTCACTGCATGCACGGGCGCGATTTGCAACCGAAAAGATTGCAGTTTTATCTGGGATGCATGCGTGCGTGCTGACGGACGTGACCCTAGGTCCGGAGCGTCTAGAGGTTAACACGCTGTGGGTGTGTAAACCCAGGTTTACTTTCTCAATTCACGAGCCCCCGGGTGTCGTGCCCCAACCAAGTAGCGAACAGCGCCAAGTGTTGTGCAGGGACTTGAATGATTCGCATATAAAAACCCGGTAGAATCCCTGTAGCACTGGCGGGAAACATGAAGCAGGGCTTGCAGAAAAATGCGTCTGCCGACTGCGTCCACGCATCGATTCGAGCTGCGCTGGCGGTGATAGCAGGTTTGTCTGGAACGCATACCCGTTGGCAATAGCTACCTTTGGCCCGCACCGTTAAGAGGTAAGGGCAACACGATGTGGCCATGTAAACGGCCACATCGTGCAATTCGGCATTGGTTCTATGTTTGGAGGCGGGCACAGCACTCACCAGTGCAGATCACTGCGCGTAGCGTGCCTTCGCTCGAATGGTTGGTATTCAGGGATATTTGTAATTCACTGGGATGGCGATGGCTGTCGAAAGAAGGTGGAAAGTAAAAATCCCCAACTGAAGCCATAATGCGCCCGAACCGGGAACTGAACCTCAGTTTACAAGGCTCCAGCGCGTTGTTGTAAGTTCTAGACAATTCGAACGAACGGTCCAAAATCACGATTCCTCGGCCGACGTTCCCAAAGCAGCTAGCGAGCAGCGTGAGTTGCTGTGAAGGGAATCGTGTTTGCATCTAGAAACTCCGTTGTATCGTGGTGCTGCTCACTACGCGAACTATCACACTGTATACGCATGCCGGTCGGAAGAATAGACTGCTTACCTTCTGGATACTCAGGAAAAACTGAATGCATTTTCGTCATTAGTTGGTCGTGACAATGAGGGGGTAAGCAGCCTTCGCACTGACACTTTCCCTTCACGACAGTAAGAATAATTGCTGATATTCACCATACACTGATCTTACTGATCTATGCAGATGGATTAGTGATTGCGCGGCTAGGGTTGCAGTTTGAAGGAAACTGATAGCTAGTGCTATCCACATCTGGCTCAGCTGTTTCTAAGCGACCATCGGCAAACGCCAGCGCGCGTATTCGAGTTGAGGAATTTAACCAGACTCGTAGGTACACTACCATTCAACAACTTTAGATTTCATCCTGATTTCATAACATTCCCCCAAGGGCTCGATTTCAATGCACTTGTTTATTGCATTGAATTCGAGCATGCAATTTGGCTAGAACGTACAAAAGGGGTTTAACTAGTAAGCTGAGAATGGAGTAATATTCTTACTTTTTGCACCAGTTGGTTCAGCACCCCAAGTCGGTAAGCATGATTTTCTTTGTGTAAGGATATGCCTAATAGCAACAATCCGGGTGTTATAACAAGATATTTGCATTTTCTCAAAACCGTCCGCCGACGCCTCCTTAGCTTAGTGGTAGAGCGTCAGTCTTGTAAACTGAAGGTCGTGGGTTCGATTCCCATAGGTGGCTTTCTCCATTTTGCAGCACGAAAGAAACTATCCTA
>NW_013548893.1:0-5436 GCF_000499425.1 Eimeria acervulina | reverse complement strand
CTCGATCGTCCTTCAACGGGAGCGCTTTGGAGCGCCCTTGACTTACATCGAGGGGGTATGCAGCACCATTGCATCTGTCTGTGGATGTGGCTGGGCATCGTCTTTTTCTTGTGTACCATCAAGACGTTTGGTGCAGAAAGTATGCACTTAGTTTGGATATGCAGTTGAGCAGATGTTGCAAGGTAAGCAAGAAGCCCTGTTGCGAGCTAAAGCTACTGTCGGGCACGCTGGTGGCGACACGCGTCTTAAAGCCCCAGCGATCGGCTCATACCTCGTCGCTCTCCATCCGTGACAGCAAAGAAAGCTGCGGCTACAGATATATACTTGCTTGATTCGGGACGCATGCACGAGCAAGACGAAGAAGGCATCCTTACCATTTGGCCGTGCGCCTGCGTGGCGCTTTTTACGCCAAGGGTACGAGGGTCTTTGATGTGTATTTGCTTTCGTTGCGCAGGGTCTTGCACCACGTGCTGTTTCAGTGGCTGGGTAAGGAAATGCCTGTGGGCTGTAATATGGGGCAGGAGTGACGCATGGGTTTTTCCCGAGACCAGGGCAGGAGGTAGGGGAGGTGCATGCGGCTGTGCAGGTCGGAAGACAACTGAAGGTGGGCATTCCAATGCAGACGTGCAGCATGTCGTTTCAGTCTGGTATTCGGTGCTCTGGGGTCAATTGAGATGCTTAATACTTGGGTAAATGGGGTTTATGGGCCTGTCACTACTAGTATGCAGTAGATTTGCGTTTTTCGTTTCGAAGAATTTGTGGGGCTTGCAGCATTCAACCATAGTCACCAGGGCAGCGAGGTAAGGAGTCCACCGTCCTGACCTTGCGCAGTGATCTTCACAATTTGGCAGAATTTTGGAGGCCTTGGCGCCACGTGAACAGAGGGTAGTTACAAGCCGACGTCCAGCAGAGTCAGTTACTCCGTCTTGCCGTTGGCGAAGGTGCATGACCGTAACGGAAGAGGCTGTTATGATGCATGTTGGCTGGGTTAAGAAATTATGAAGTTGGCGTTCGCCAAATTGTAGGTAGTGTGTGGCAATGCTGTCTTCCTTTGTAATCTAAATTCTTCGTTTCAGGAAGTATGCACCTGTTTTGGGCTCACAGTGAGGGAGCTCCATCCAGGGAGCAGCCATTACTGTGTGAGGCGGCCGTGAGGCATATATAGACCATCCAATTAATGCAAGGTATTGTTTTGCTTGGAAGCTGCTGTACCCGCAGTGTGAAGCAGGGAAGGCCGTTCAAGGATGTTGCCTTATACTCCGTATTGGAAGTCTTTGCGAAGTCTTGGCGTCTGCGTTTATATAGGCGTTGCCACAACTAGGTGTTTCTGTGACTGCATAATGCAGCATTTGCGCAATGCAGTAAACGTAGAGACTTGTGAATGCGTGTTTTCCAAGGCCCGGACAAAGGGAGGGCTGGATGCTGGCTGCGATGCAGTCTGGAGGAGTGGTGTATGTGGGCAAGTCTGGACAAACTTGCACCTTGTAGTTTAACGCAGCTGCTTAGTCTGTTGGTGTCGGCCAAGAGGTTCGGTGTTCGTGTACATGCAATTGCTGAGTGTGCCGTGAGCATTCCTTCGATATGCGCTTCTCGTTATGAAGGGTTTGCAGCAACTGCAGTAGGAGTTTGCACTAGCCTATGCCTCGTGGGAAAAGGTTCAATGTTCTGCACATTCACTGCAGATCTCACAGTAATTTGGGGGGCAGGTCATCCCTGAAGCAAAAGGAGACCGTAAATCGGCATCTATTGGAGGCGGTGGCTTCTTGCTGTTATTGGCGGAAGTGAATTCAATGCGTTACTCTTCTGGAAGAGGCCGTTATCATGCATGCTGTCTACATTAAAGAAAAATGCCGGCCATGTGCGCCTGTTTATAGATGCGGTGTGGAAACGGCTTCGTCCTGCTCAGTTCCAAGCTGTTTGGCTCAGGAAGTACGCACATAGTTTGGATTGGCAGTTAGGGATATATTCCGAGGGCAGCAGTAGAGACTGGATGCAGCGGCAGGGACCCCGCTTTTGTGGCAAGCATCTGGACCGAGCCACCACCATGCGTACAATCTATCGTATGCGTAGTCTGCAGGCAGACACAGGTGAGCGTTGACATCCATATGCGTTTGTATGAGGGAGCGCGCACACCCACGCGACGAGCGACGGATCGTTCCACTTGGGCAGTGCACTTCTCTCATCTTCGGAGCGACGAACTGCATTCTGCCTACAGCGTCTGGCATTCCAACCTGCTTCCCCGCTGCTTCCCCGATTATCTATGCAGTCGGCTGCACGGCATGAGCCGTCAATGTGTATTTCGGAAGACCAGGAAGAAGGGAGCACAATATGAAGGCTATATAGAGTTGCTGAGGACTGCTGTACACGGACCTGCCTCAGCCAGCCTGCGAAGTGTAGTCTACAGCGGATGGTTGGTCGGATTGCTGCGACCTGTGATAAAATTTGGTGCTTGTGTCCATGCAATGGATGAGTGTACCATTGAAATCGGGTGAATTTTCGCAAATCGATTTGAAGTGTTTGTAGCACCTGCAGCGCCTGCCGAGTGGGACCCTGCGCGGCGCGGGAAACTGTAGAGGACAGTTTATTCCTCTACAGATGCCCGATGGATCTCACATGAATTGTGAGCCGTCATCACTTACCCAAACGGACACTCCAACTCGACATCTAGCCAAAGGAGCTGATCTTTGCGAGTACTGCATATCGTGAATTGGACGGATCAACCTTAAAGCGAAGAGCATTGGAGCGCCCTCTACTCGCATCGAAGGGGTATGAAATTCCCTTTCACCTACCTGTAGATACGGCGCGGAAACGCCTTCGGCTTTTTGCACTCTCAAGATGCTCGCCTCAGAAAGTAAGCACATTCTTCGGGTGCGCATTTGAGTAGATGCTGGGAGGTAAGCAGGAAGCCTTGTGAGCAGCAACTATGAGACACACTAGTGGCGATGCGCGTCTGAACAGCGTTAGCGCTCTGCGGTCACAGTGTAGTATTCCCAGTGCGATGGCAGATGAAGCGAAGATTTCAGATGGATACGTGCTTGGTGGCAACAACCGTGGACAAGCAAGAGGAATCAGGAATCATTGCGCTTTGGCACTGTGCGTGTGTCGTGATTTTCTGGGCAACGGTTTGAGGCTCTTTGATGTGCATGTGCGTTTGTTGGGTAGGATCTCTCATCATACGCTGTTTGAAGACAGGCGAATCTGGTTTTCCCAAGACTGCGATTCGAGGTGCGTGCGACGTGCTGCGTGTAGTTCGAGTTTGATATCCGGCTTGTTGGGAACGTGGGATCGTTTGGTTCGCGAGTGAGCGCAATTGTTGAAAGCGTCACTAGTCTTTGATCGATTTGCGCTTTTCTCCTCGTGTCCTTCGTAAGACATGTAACGCCAACAAGTAGAAGGGAGAGTTGCGTGGTAGGCTGCCAACCGCTCTTTAGTGTGGGGGCCCCGATCCCCATAACTTGGTATAATTTTGAAGGTCTTTTCGGAACTTGAGTTAGGGGGGGCTGCAAATCGCTACATATTTCTGCTGCCATTGACTAATTAATTTCCACCCAAGCACCCAATAAAAAAATATGAGACACTTCCAGTGGCGAAATGAATCAATCTATCGCCCCTCCTTCAGGCGCAAGTTTTTGAAGGATTGAAATGAATGTTTTGCGCTTAAGAGCCACATTGTTCAAAATGCTTGCTACTTTCATTCTTGGAGTGGACATTTTGTGCGCTTTAATGTGTAGTCACGATGCGGCATGCCTTTTCTTGTCGCACGCTGTTCCGCTCAGGAAGTATGAGCCTAGCGTGGATTCACAGTTAGGCAAATGTCCCAATGTCAGCAGCTAGCACTGGGAGCACGAAGCACCGACCTTGAGATATTCTTAGCCCACATAGTTGGTGCAAGGCGTTGGTTTGCTTGAACGCTGCCATGTGCGCAGGTTGAAGCCATGTAACTCTGCGCATTTAGATGCATATGTTCTTGAGGGCGAGAACCGGTACAGGAAGGACGGGCGATAGTCTGTTTCACTTCGCCACTGCAAGTATCTCATATCCTCTCATGGGGTGATTAAGGTGAATTTTCTTGCATTTTGCGTACGGGGCTTCATCGCAAGTTGTTTCAGTTGTTGGGCAGGAACGTTATGCGCAGTGTGATACCCAAGTGGTGTAGAGAACTTGTGTTTTCCTTCTCCAAAGCTAAGGGCAACAGAGATGCGGAGGCTGTTCTGGCCGGAGGACTACTGTGCATTGACATGATTGAGAGAACGAGCAACATCTAATTAAGACGGATGTTTACTTTGCTAGGACGGGTCCAAATGTATTGTGCTTGGGTACATGCGATTTACGATTGTTTTAGCCATAGTCGGTAGATATACGTTTCTCGCGATTAAGATTCTGAAGCAGCTACGCCAATTACGCGTAATATGTAGAGGCGCGTGCTCAACGACCCAGCGTTCTGCGCATGCCCTCCGATCGTCGCTGCCTGGTGAAAACTGAACAGTCTCATCATTGCTTGAACAGCGAGCGACCTCAAATTTACATTTAATCAAGGCAGCTGCTTCTTGTTGTCCCTGACGAACGTAAATTACTTGCACTACAAAGAAGAGGTTGGACCGCATATTTCTTACATCAAAGGGATATACATCCCGTGCTTGCCTATTGTTAGACGTTATGTGGCAACGCCTTTTCCTTTCGTAATCGTAAGGTATTTGGCTCAGCGAGTACGCAGAGAGGTTGTATAAACCCTCGCTTCTTACATTTTAGGGGTTAGCACTTCATGTATTGCTGTTTGTGGATGGGGCCTGGCAACAGTCTTTTTTCCTGCAATTGCAAGCTGTACGGGTCAGCAAGTATGCACCTAGTTTGGATTGGTCGTTAGGACGTTCCGCATCTCTCAGCCTATTGAGCAGCGAGTCTTGAAAATGAGTGTGTTTAGGTCATGCACTGGGTGCACGCCGTTGCTCTGCGTGAAACACTGTTGTTCGCGCAGGATGAGGACAGGCCCGCTGTACGTTCAGCTCCGTGTGCGCTTGTAGAAGGCAACGCGCACAGGCATTAGATGCGACGGGTCATTCCACTTTGGCAGGGTGCTTGTTTCCAATTCCTGAACGGGAGGGTTTGTGGATTCTTGATTTGCATTTTGCTTGCCGTTCCTCATTACAGGCTGTTTCAGTGGGTGCAGTACGCTACAGGGTGAGGGCGATCACTGCGCTTTTCAAGATCCGGGTAAAGGGGGCGCAAAGTGCGGACTGCGGCGTTAGCCAGAGAACTGCTGTTCACCGCCATGCATGAGCCAACTTTCATCGTGTAGTTGAGGCGGATGTTTGGTTGGTATTAGTAAAAATGCTTGATGCATGGATAAACCTTGATGAATGGTTCATTTTTGTGCGGCCGAGTTCTGATTTGCGCGGGAGTCCTTTGGCAGCAAATCCTGCACGTGCAAGCGATAGC
>NW_013548894.1:0-5282 GCF_000499425.1 Eimeria acervulina | reverse complement strand
CCTCCACCTCCCCCCCCCTCCCGACCACCACTTCCCTCTTTTTTAGATCGCGCGCACGAACACCATAACGATGTTTTTGCCTTTCACGCAAGGCCCGCCTCAGGTCTGAAAGGGCAAGTGGCACTGCACAGAGGGAGATATGCGGTAACAGTGCCTCATAATGCAACCCATCAACGAAAACGACGGAGGGAGGGCTGCCTGCCTTTTGTGGAGACCGGCTAACTAGCGCACCCCCAGCCAAAGTAGCCGTCTCCGTGAGTAATAGAGTTTGTTATTGTCTTCATTACTCTGTCACTCGAATGGCAGATGCTGGGTGTAAGTACATGCAGCAAGCTGGTGACACTGAAGGAAACGATCGTGCATGCAGCAGTGCCATTGGTGTGAAATCCAGCGACGCAGAGGGTACCTAAGCTCTGGGACACTCAGAAGAAATCAGTATTGTGTGCGTATAAATGAGTGGCTCGAAAGATATTCTTGGATTTTTAATGAAAGTGTTCAAGTTTTAGCGTTCGACGTTGTCAAAGCCCTTTACTGGGCACCGAGTGACTGTGGGTTAGTAGGGAATATCTGGGGCAGATAAGACAAATGTGCGTATTCCAACGAGCACTTCCCTGGGAATACATCGCTTCACCTCAAAATACGTATATGCATACAAGTGGACCTGATAAAATGTGCAGCGAAGAAGCAGCAGCCAAGGTGGTGAGCACACTGCGGCGGGCGGAACTCCGCTCGGGAGTCACCGCTGTCTGCTACACTGAGGCAAGGCGGTGGGTGGAAGCATGCTGCCTACATGCTGAATGTTTGCATGCTTTTTGCATGCGCACTGATTTATTTTGTGAAGACCTGTTTTGTTTCCGCTGCTCGACAGTTGCTCGGTTCCTTCGGCGGCGCCGCCTGAATCGATGACACCAGCTACCTTCGGTGAGTTGCTTTCCCTATTGGCTTTTTTAGACTGAATGATATTTCGGTGGACTATCCCTAAGAAGGCCCAATGTTCTGTACTATTTCAAGGCAAATTTTGTTTCTACCCCCTGTGGAGGTGTCATGCATCCACCAGGGGCAAGACCGACGAGGTCCTTGCGACCGCCTAGCAGAAGCTGTAAAGGGCCCTTCAAGCTTCTCTTACTCATTCACCTATGGTCAGGCATGTTAGCTTTATCTGGATTACCTGCTTCCTCCACAGAAGTAGGGCTGGCTTGGTCGTCTCGCGCACCCGGCCGCGAGTTGTTACGCGTCCTCCAACAGGGAGGCAACTTCGCCGTGACGACATCTGGAGGAGGTCAACCGCCTACTCCAGGAGGTGGGACATTATCGACTCCAGCAATTGGATCATCAGGAACAAGGGGTGGTCCACCTAGTTCCGGAGGCAGGCCGTCGGTTCCAGGAAGTGGACCCACTGGTCCAGCAGGCAGATCCCCTACCAGTGCAGGGAGTGGAACCGGCGTTCCCGGTGATAGCCCGGTAAGACTACGGGGGGGCTCATCTACCCCAGGAGGTGGGCGACAGTCCGATCTAGGAGGTGGGCAGTTGAGCCCAGGTGGATCAACTAGTCCAGGAGGCGGGCAGACTTCCATTCCAGGAGGTGGAGGACCATCTCGTCCAGGAAGTGGACTGTCTAGTCCAGGAAATGGAAGCCCCCCTAATCTAGGAGGTGGAAGACCATTCAGTCCAGGAAATGGACCACCTAGTCCAGGAGGAAGCTCACCTGGTGGAGGAAATGGAGGACCACCTGGTCCAGGAGGTGGAGGAACAGCCAATCCAGGAGGTGAAGGCTCACCTGGTGGAGGAGGCGGAGGCTCACCTGGTGGAGGAGGAGGCTCGCCTGGTACAGGAGGTGGAGGCTCACCGGGTCCAGGAGGTGAAGGCTTGCCTGGTGCAGGAGGTGGAGGATCAGTAGGTACAGGAGGTGGCGGCCGACCCACTGGAGGAGGTGGAGGCTCAGCTGGTGGAGGAAGCGGAGGCTTACCTGGCGCAGGAGGCGGAGGATCACCTGGTGGAGGTGGAGGCTCACCTGGTACAGCAGGAGGCAGCTCACCTAGTGAAGGGGGTGGAGGATCACCTGGTGGAGGAGGCGGAGGGTCACCTGGTGGAGGTGGAGGCACACCTGGTCCAGGAGGTGGAGGATCACCTGGCCCAGGAGGCGGAGGCTCACCTGGTGGAGGTGGAGGCTCACCTGGTACAGGAGGTGGAGGCTTACCTGGCTCAGGAGGCGCAGGCTCACCTGGTGGAGGTGGAGGATCACCTGGTGGAGGAGGTGGAGGCTTACCGGGTCCAGGAGGCGGAGGATCACCTGTTCCAGGAGGCGGAGGATCATCTGGTACAGGAGGCGGAGGCTTACCTGGACCAGGAGGCGGAGGCTTACCTGGACCAGGAGGCGGAGGCTCACCTGGTGGAGGTGGAAGCTCACCTGTTCCAGGAGATGGAGGATCAGCTGGCGGAGGAAGTGGAGGTGGAGGCTCGCCTGGCCCAGGAGGTGGAGGTGGAGGGTCAGCTGGTACAGGAGGTGGAGGATCACCTGTTCCAGGAGGCGGCAGCCTACCCACTGGAGGAGGTGGAGGCTCACCTGGAGGAAGCGGAGGCTTACCTGGCCCAGGAGGCGGAGGCTCACCTGGTGGAGGTGGAGGATCACCTGTTCCAGGAGGCGGCGGCCTACCCACTGGAGGAGGTGGAGGCTCACCTGGTGGAGGCGGTGGAGGATCACCTGGTGGAGGAGGTGGAGGCTCAACTGGTCCAGGAAGTGGAGGCTCACCTGGTACAGGAAGTGGAGGCTCACCTGGTACAGGAGGTGGAGGACCATCTGGCCCAGGAGGTGGAGGCTCACCTGGTACAGGAGGTGGAGGACCATCTGGCCCAGGAGGTGGAGGATCACCTGGTGGAGGAGGTGGAGGATCACCTGGTACAGGAGGTGGCGGCCGACCCACTGGAGGAGGTGGAGGCTCACCTGGTACAGGAGGTGGAGGCTCACCTGGTACAGGAGGTGGAGGCTCACCTGGTACAGGAGGTGGAAGCTCACCTGGTACAGGAGGTGGAGGATCACCTGGTGGAGGAGGTGGAGGATCACCTGTTCCAGGAGGAGGCGGCTCACCTAGTGGAGGGAGTGGACGACCACCCGGTGGAGGAGGTGGAGGTGGAGGCTCACCTGGCTCAGGAGGTGGAGGTGGAAGCTCGCCTGGCCCAGGAGGTGGAGGTGGAGGCTCGCCTGGTGCAGGAGGTGGAGGGGGAGGCTCGCCTGGCCCAGGAGGTGGAGGTGGAGGCTCGCCTGGTACAGGAGGTGGAGGATCTCCTAGCGGTGGTGGAAGACCGCCTGCTCCAGGAGGTGTAGGTCCATCTGGGCCAGGAGGTGGAGGATCGCCTGGCTCAGGCAGTGGAGGATCACCTGGTGGAGGAGGTGGCGGATCACCTGGTACAGGAGGTGGCGGATCACCTGGTACAGGAGGTGGAGCACCATCTATTCCAGGGAATGGACCATCGAGTCCAGGAAGTGGGTGGCCTTCACCACCACTGTGGGACCCAATTCCACCAACCTGGTACCCTCCATGGTGGTTTCCGCCTTTTATGCCGGGCGACCGTCTTCCAGTTGGCCCGGACCCACGTCCACCTTACGGTCCAGACATTCGTCCTCCTATTGATCCAGATGCCCCGCCTCAGGCTGGCCCTGGCATTCGCCCGCCTGAAAGTTCAGGAACGCGTCCACCATTAGGCGGGGGGACTCGGCCCCCAATGGGTCCGGCAATTACTCCTCCTGGTTCAGAAACCCGTCCACCATTCGGCCCAGGAACTCGCCCGCCAGCTGACTCTGACACGATTCCTGTTGTTCCAGGCACCCGTCCACCATTCGGCCCAGACACTCGCCCACCTACTGGCTCTGGCACTACTGTTGGTCCAGGCATCCGTCCCCCATACGGCCCAGACACTCGCCCGCCAGCTGACCCTGACGCGACTCCTGTTGTTCCAGGCACTCGTCCCCCATTCGGCCCAGACACTCGCCCACCTACTGGCTCTGGCACTACTCCTGTTGGTCCAGGCGCCGGTCCACCATTCGACCAGGACACTCGCCCACCAACTGGCCCTGGCACTACTCCTCCTACTGGTTCAGAAACCCGTCCACCATTCGGCCCAGGCAGTCGCCCACCAACTGGCCCTGGCACGACTCCTGTTGTTCCAGGCACCCGTCCACCATTCGGGTCAGGAACGCGCCCGCCAGCTGACCCGGGCACGACTCCTGTTGGTCCAGGCACCCGTCCACCATTCGACCCAGACACTCGCCCACCTACTGACTCTGGCGCTACTCCTCCTACTGGCTCAGGAACCCGTCCACCATTCGGCCCAGACACTCGCCCACCTACTGGCTCTGGCGCTACTCCTCCTACTGGTTCAGAAACCCGTCCACCGTATGGCTCAGGAACTCGCCCACCTACTGACTCTGGCACTACTCCTCCTACTGGTTCAGAAACCCGTCCACCATTCGGCCCAGACACTCGCCCACCTACTGGCCCTGGCACTACTCCTCCTACTGGCTCAGGAACCCGTCCACCGTTCGGCTCTGACACTCGCCCACCTACTGGCTCTGGCACTACTCCTCCTACTGGTTCAGAAACCCGTCCACCGTACGGCTCAGGAACTCGCCCACCTAATGGTTCTGGCACTACTCCTCCTACTGGTTCAGAAACCCGTCCTCCGTATGGCTCAGGAACTCGCCCACCTACTGGCCCTGGCACTACTCCTCCTACTGGCTCAGGAACCCGTCCACCGTTCGGCTCTGACACTCGCCCACCTACTGGCTCTGGCACTACTCCTCCTACTGGTTCAGAAACCCGTCCACCGTACGGCTCAGGAACTCGCCCACCTAATGGTTCTGGCACTACTCCTCCTACTGGTTCAGAAACCCGTCCTCCGTATGGCTCAGGAACTCGCCCACCTACTGGCTCTGGCGATACTCCTCCTACTGGTTCGGGAACCCGTCCACCATTCGGCCCAGACACTCGCCCACCAACTGGCTCTGGCGCTACTTCTCCTACTGGTTCAGACACTCGTCCACCGTATGGCTCAGGAACTCGCCCACCTACTGGCTCTGGCACTACTCCTCCTACTGGTTCGGGAACCCGTCCACCATTCGGCTCTGACACTCGCCCACCTACTGGCTCTGGCGCTACTTCTCCTTCTGGTTCAGACACTCGTCCACCGTATGGCTCAGGAACTCGCCCACCTACTGGCTCTGGCACTACTCCTCCTACTGGTTCGGGAACCCGTCCACCATTCGGCCCAGACACTCGCCCACCAAC
>NW_013548895.1:0-4541 GCF_000499425.1 Eimeria acervulina | reverse complement strand
GAGAGAGAGAGAGAGAGAGAGAGAGAGAGAGAGAGAGAGAGACAGAGAGAGACAGAGAGACAGAAAGACAGAGACGGTCAGACGGAGAGAGATAGAGACAAAGAGAGACAGAGTGAAAAGAGAAAAGGGAGAGGAGAGACACCCTCAAAAGACAGCTTTGCCTGGGTCCAAGCATCTCCTCCTCTACGCTTTGCTTCAAGAGGACGGCTTTAAAAGCCTGAAGCATCGCTAGGGTGTTTCCTTATCGCTCCCTGAGGTGTCTCCTTTCCTGCTGGGTGTCTCCTGCTCCCCTGGTGTCTCCTTTTCGCTTATCTATAGCGCCTCTATTGGCAGCAAAGGAGGGTCTCCTTCTGTCTCCTTAGGTGTCTCCCCAGGTGTCTCTTCCTCTCTCGCTCTCAAGCAAAAGGGTAGTAGTTGCTCCGTTCACTAGCGGTACTGCTATCTCTTGCAAGTGAAGTTGTTAGCTGAGGGCTTCCCAGGTGTATCTGCAGCTCATCCTACCTCTATCTCTATAATCTCCTCAAACTACGCCCTAAAAATTCCGAGTGGGTTTCTTTAGGGGGCCCCTTGGGGCCCCCCTAATTAAGCCTGAGTGGGTTTGTTAGGGGGGCCCCAAGGGGCCTTTAAAAGGACTTTCAGCAAACCCCACACTTTGTGGCTTCTGGGCATTAAGGGCCCCTCAAAGCCAAATAAAAGTACAAAACATCTCTGCACTGTCTGTCTCTACTGTATAACCAAACATGTGCTGCGCAACGAGCTACTCAGGGGCCCCTGACGGCCCCTGAGGGCCCCTGATGGGCCATGGGGGCCCCTGGGGGACTCTGGGGGCCCCTGAGGGGCTGTGGGGGCCCCTTGGGTTTCGTGGGGGCCCCCCAGAGCCCCTGCACCTGCCCTTTGAGGCTAGGGGTTATACGGGGCCCCCAGTGAAGTAGCGCCGTACTGTCATTAGAGTAGCAACTGCCACAGCAGCAGCAACAAGAAAAGCAACAAAACTTCTCCTGCCCGCGCATAGCCTGCGGATTGCATGGACCCCCAAGCAGCCTGCTGCAGCAGCAGCTGCTGCAGTGGTGCCGAAGATAAGACAAGGCAGCAAATAGAGTCTCCCCAGCAGCAAGAACTGTAGAGTTGTAGCAGAGGAAGTATACACCACACAAGCTGATGATGTTGCTACCGCAACAACAGGATCTAGCTGCAGCAGCAGCAGCACAGGCGAAAATATAAGGCCCCCCCCAATACCGAGAAGGCCTGCTAGCACCCCTGTTAGAATCCCTACAACAGGTGCAGCCAGCAGCGCCCGCAGCAGCAGCTCTGCTTCCTCTGCTGATGTGCTCTCTCCTTCGTGCTGCACTGCAGCACCAAACGGAGGGCTCAAAGGAACTGATGATAGAGACCCGCACGCGCGGGGGCCCCCCTCGGGGGCCCCCCCAGACAACGTCTCCATCTCTACAGAACCCAGAGGGGGCCCCCTCGCCTCCAGCAATGACCTCTCTTGAAGCCGTCTATCAGCCACCCCATGGCCTCCCTGCTGCTGCTGCTGCTGCTGCTGCTGCTGCTGCAGGAGGCGAGCACCTGCCCGGAGGCCCCTCAGGGTCCCCCTCGCTGCTGCTCTGCAAGCTCTGCTGCAGGCGTTGCTGTAGCAGGCAGCAAGAGCGCGGCCTCGGCTAGCGAGGCGGAGTACAGCAGCAGACGCAGCAGCAGAAGCAGCAGCAGCAAACGAAAAGTGTGGGTGCGCAGCCTTGAACTCACGGAGCACCGCAAGAGAGACAAACAGCTGGACGCCGGCTCCTGCTGTTGCTGCTGCTGCAGCAACAGCAACAGCAGAGCCCCAGCAGCCTCGATCAATAAGCGCGTGGGTCCCCATGCTGCACCCAACAACGAAGAGCAGCAAAGGAGACAGTATATGATGCTGCGGCTCCCTCACAGGAGAAGAAGAAAGGAGACGCCTGGAGGTCTCTTTGAGGCGCAGCAACGCTGCTGCTGCAGCAGCAACGCACCAACACCAAACACCCTGCCCCTGCCGCTGCTGCTGCTGCTGCTGCGGCTGCAGCTGGGATCTTAAAGATCTGTCTCCCTCGCCTGCTTGAGAGGAGGGGCCCCCTACGCATGCATCACTCTGTGGGGGCTGAACAAAGTACTCCTCTGCGGGGCCAGCAAAGGGGCTAATATTATCATGGGGGCCCCCCGCATGCAGCCCCACAAGGAACTCGGCGTTGGGGGCCCCCTCCTCTGCAGTAAGGAGACTCTTTGCTCGTCGCCACCAGCCGCGCCCTAGGCTAAAGCGAGGGCCCCCTGGGGATGCGGGGCCCCCCGCAACAGCAGCAGGGGCCCCCTCAGACTCCTGAGAAGCAAACGAGCATATATGCGTCATAGGCAGCAGCCTGTCTTCTGTATCTAAAGAAACCACTAGGGGGGCCCCCGAAAACCCCACTGTACCCTCATCTTGAGAGGGCCCCCTGATGTTGGCTGTAACAAAGTAATCATGCTGCGGCAACAGCTGCTGCTGCTGCTGATGCTGCTGCTGCTGTTGCTGCTGCTCAGTTTCCCCGTCACTGCGTCTGCTGCTGCTGCCGCTGTCTGTAGCAGCAGCGGCAGCAGCAGCAGCAGCACCTTCAGCTGCTGCTAGAGACAGGGGCTCCAAATCCCTAGGTGTCTCCTTTGTCTCTAGGAGTGCATCAGAAGGGGACATGCGGTGAATGGCCTCGGAGTGCAGCAGCAACGCTCTACTCTTGCCGTTCGTGCTGCTGCTGCTGCTGCTGCTGTTGTTGTTGTTGTCGATGCTGCTGGAGCGCGAGAGAGGGGCCCCCGCTGCTAACTGCAGCTCCTGGTCTCCCCCACAAGTGGGGGGCCCCCAAACCCCCGTAGGGGGCTCCCTGGGGGTCCCTATGGGGGCCACCCTTGGGGCCCCCCGCAAGACCTCTTGAGTCTGAAAGGAGACAACATCAAAGGCCTCCATGTTGCGTGTCTCCTCCTCCTGCTGATACATGCGGACTGCTGACAGCAAGGAGCGGCAGCAAAGGGCCCCGAGCAGCAGCAGCAGCAGCAGCAGCAGCAAAGACGGAGGAGACAGCGAATTTAACAAGACCCCCACCAGCGTGCCGCTAAGCGCCATGGGCACCAGCAGGTTCAGCCACATCTGAAGCACATGCAGCAGCAAACCGTACATGCAGCCTAGCTGCAGCCCCACCGCAGCAGCAGCAGCAGCAGCAGCAAAAAGCAGCAGCAGCAGCAGCAGACGAGGAGACACACACACGCACCTCATCTACTGCCGAGAGGCCCTCCCTTATTTCTCTCCTGCGGTGCATGTAGGTCCCCGTACATGCTGAGCAGCAAACCATAACCTGCAGCAGCAACAGCAGCAAAAGCAGCGAACCATAAGCTAAAGCAGCAGCAAAAGCAACATCAACAGCAGGAGCAGCAGCGCCGGGAGAGGGGGGACTCCTCTGCAGGCGCCCCAGCCGCATAAACAGCACGGGGAGCAGAGTGCAGCAAGACAGCAGCAGCAACAGCAACAGCAGCAACAACAGCAACAACAGCAGCAACAGCAACAGCAGCAGCAGCAGCAGCAGCAACAGCAGCAGCAGCAGCAGCAGGATGTTTCCTTGCCTTGCTGAGGGGAATGGCGTCTCTAACTTTTAGTTTGAGGGCCCCCAAGAGAACAGCAAGAAAGACAGCGCCTCCCCCTGTGCCCCCCGTAGCAGCAAGGGCCCCCGTACCCAGCAGCAGCGCAACGCCTGTTAAAAGGGCCCCCCACGAAGACGGCACGACGCCCTCTTCTACTGCCTTCAAATAAAACCCTAACCCGCTCCATCCTACACCTCCAGAGGGGCCCCCTTCGGATGGGGCCCCCCCTGCTGTTCCCCCTGGGGGCCCCCCACCCCCCTCCCCCTCTGAAGCGGCCTCTGAAGGGGCCTCAGTGGGGGCCCCCGCAGGGGCCTCGGGGGGGGCCCCCGAAGGGGCCTCAACGGAAGCCCCCGAAGGGGCCTCAGTGGGGGCCCCCGAAGGGGTCTCAGTGGGGGCCCCCGCAGGCGCCTCAGTGGGGGCCCCCGAAGGGGCCTCGGGGGGGGCCTCCGAAGGGGCCTCAACGGGAGCCCCCCAAGGGGCCTCGGGGGGGGCCCCTGAGGGGCTGTCCGGGCTGCTTGATGCAGCCAGAGGGGCCCCCGGCGTGGGGGCCCCCTCCGCACTCCCCTCACCTGCTGCTGTGCCCTCGTCAGTGGAGGGAGAGACACTTCGAGAGTTGGTAGAGGCAGCAGCAGCAGCAGAAGCAGACTGAACTGAATCTGCTTGCTGCTGCGGCTGCTGCTGCTCCTGCGCTGCTTCCTGCTGCGCTTGATGCGGCCCCAGATGCTCTGGCTGCGCCTCCTGCTGCTGCCACTGCTGCTGCTGCTGTTGCTCCTGCGGCTGCTGCTGTGGCTCCTGCTGCTGTGGCTCCTGTTGCTGTGGCGACTGCTGCTGCGGCTGCTGCTGCAGCTGTTGCTCCAGCGGCTGCTGCTGCGGCTGTTGCTGCTGCGGCAGCTGCTGCGGCAGCTGCTGCGGCAGCTGCT
>NW_013548896.1:0-2143 GCF_000499425.1 Eimeria acervulina | reverse complement strand
ATTTATTTTATTTATTTTGTTTATTTTATTTATTTTATTTATTTCTTTATTTTGTCTGTTTATTTTGTGTTATTATTTTATTTCTCCTTAAATTTATTTTATTTTTTTAACATCTATTTATTTATTTTGTTTATTTACTTCTATCTATTTATTTATTTTCTTTATTTAGTTCTTTTCACGTATTTATTTAGTCTACATATTTTATTTTACTTTATTTATTTATTTATTTATTTATTTATTTATTTATTTATTTATTTATTTATATTTACTTTGTTGTTTTTAGGGTTATTAGCATACAGCCTGTCCCGACTGACTGGCGAGCAGCAGATCTGCAGCATCTCCTTCGTTCTTCATTTGGTGTCTCCGTTGTAGGTGTACATACACCTCAGATTAATGCATTAAGATGCTCTCTGTCTCCTTTCTTCTATTTTGCTTTGACTGTCTTTTTTTTTGTTTGTCTCCTTTTGTCGCTGTCCTTCGCTGTCTCTTCATTCTCACGACGCAGCAGCAACTCTACACTCTTTAACAGCTAGCTAGCTAGCTAGCTATCTGGCTGTCTGGCTAGCTGGATAGCTAGCTGACTAGATAGCTAGCTGTCAATCTGGCTAGCTATCTATCTGGCTAGCTAGCTGTATGGCTAGCTAGCTAGCTAGGTAGCTAGCTGTATGACTAGCTAGCTAGCTAGCTGTGGGGTTAGCTAGCTAGCTAGCTGGCTAGCGTGTGTGTGTGTGTGTGTGTTTGTGTGTGGCGCTGCAAGGAGACAAATGATATTGTGTTTACGTACGGGCGTAGAGGAGAGCAGCAGCCGCTGTGCTTCTGCTGCTGCAGCAGCGAGAGAGACGCTTTGCTGCTGCTGCAGCAGCTGCAGGAATTTGCTGTCCCCAATCACCCCGCTTACCCTGACCTCTTCGGTTGCTCCTTTTTATATGCTAGTAAACCCTAAACCCTAAACCCTAGAACCTAAACCCCAAACCCTAAACCCTAGAACCCTAGACCGTCGCCAGAGACTGACGTCAACGCGGCGGAGGAATCAACGCCTAGGGGTCCAGGGTTTAAGCTTTAGGGGTTAGGGTTTAGGGTTTAGGGTTTAGGGTTTAGGGTTCGGAGCCTGGTTGTCTGTGATGTGCTATTATTTTCTGTTGAGTTTCTTTTAGGGTTTAGGGTTTAGGGTTTAGGGTTTGTGCTGCCTCCTTTTAATGTTGTTATTTTGTTTTAATCTTTGTCTGTCTCCTAAACAAATAAAAAATAAATGCAAACGCAAGAAGAGACAAAAATAGCTCAGCCTCTTTCTTCTCCCTCTGTGCTGCTGTTGCTGTTCTGTCTCTCCTCACTGTCTGTCTCCTTTTTATTCTATTTCAATATCCTTTTGTTGCTGTCTCCTTTTGTCTTTGTCTCCTTTTTATTTTATTTCAATATCCTTTTATTGCTGTCTCCTTTTGTCTTTGTCTCATTTTATTTTCTCGCTGTCTCCTTTTATTTGTGTCTCCTTTTTATATTTCTGTCTCCTTTTGTTTCTGTCTCCTTTTAATTTTATTTTTGTCTCCTTTTTATTTTATTTCATCCTTTTATTTTATTCTACTTACTCTTTATATTTGTCTCTGTCTCCTCTTTATTTTATTTCTTTTTAATATAATTTAGTTTAATTTCTTTTAACTTTATTTTTTTTCTTCATTATATTTATTACTGTCTCCTTTTAATTTTGTTTGTGTCTCCTTTTTGCTTTATGTTATTTGTTTTTTTTTATTTTATTACTGTCTCCTTGTATTACTGTCTCCTTTTAATTTAATTTATTATTCTTTATATTGTTCACTGTCTCCTCTTTATTTTATTTCTTTTTCTATTTTATTTTATTTTATTTTATTTGTTTTTAATTTAATTTAATTTAATTTAATTTAATTTCTTTTTATTTTATTTGTGTCTCCTTCAGGTAGACATACATTTTGCTGATGATGAAATCTACGCAGATGAAGATGAGGCAGCAGACTCAGATTTAGACGAGCCGATAGATTATTAAAAAGAATATCTTTATTTGTTTGTTTAATATATATGTTATAGTATATATTGTAATATATATTAATATTATAATATATTATTAAATAAACAAACAAAAATCTTTTTCATATATATATATATATATGTATAT
>NW_013548898.1:0-5218 GCF_000499425.1 Eimeria acervulina | reverse complement strand
ATATATATATATATATAAGAAGCTACATGCGAGTGGTAGCTGCTCTCCGTATCCCTTTGGAACAGATACAGAAGAAAAGAGCCAAGAAACAAATGGGATAATGCACTCAAAAGGGATAATGCACTTTCACCTATTTATTAACACTATCTCCCCCCCTCCCTATCTCGTTCGTTCGCTCTCTCCCTCTATGCATATCTATTTGAATGTGCATGCAGCTATGAATACACCGTTATAAATCCATACACGCATATATATGTATATATGTATATATGTATGTATATATATATGTGTATGTATATTTATGTATGCACATAATGATGATATGCATGTATATTTCTGTGGGTACGGAGAAACAAAGTAAACCTACAAACGGAAATCCACATATTCATTTAAGCAGATGAATAAAACTATATTAACATAAATATCATATGTATATATGCATGAATACGCGCATAAACAAATGAAACCAGAAGACAACCATTTATAACAATATCCTCTATTCTACGTGAAGGGCGAATTGATGTTGCTGTCTTGCACTGTTTTCTCGTATGTCCACCAACGTAACAAACAAACAAACAAATAAATAAACAAACAAACACGCAAACAAGCAAACAAACAAGCAGACAAAGAAGCAAACAAACGAGCAAAGAAGCAAGCGAGCAAGCAAACAGGCAAAGAAACAAACGAACAGACAAACGAACGAACACACCAAACAAAAACGAACAATCAAAAGAAACAAAACAAAGAAAAGAACAAAACAAGCACACAAACAAACACACGCATACGCAGAACGCATGCAGATATACGCAGCAAGTGCATGCCTGCAGGAACAGTTGTGTGTACATCTATACGTTTTAGGGTCTTAGGGTTCAGGGCACAAATGTACAATATACAGGCAGCCTTGTGCTGGATATATAAGCACACACGCATGCACAAACAAAGGAGACAGGAAGGAGACATCACTGAGCGCACGACATACTAGAGACGCAGCAGACGTCGAGAGACAAAAAAAGAAAAGAACTGCCGCTGTCACCGCTGCTACCACTGCTGCTACTACTACTACTACTACCGCTGCAGCAGCAGCAGATGTACCGCCACTATTCCATGGTGTCTCCTTGCAGAGAGAGACAGCTGCACGGTTAATTATAAAGAGGGGATTTAGGGCTAAACAACTAGGGCTTTGGGCGTCTCTCCATCTTCTGTTGGGGTGTACGTACGCACCTGTGGGGTTGTGTGCGCATGCATGCAACACAACAACCGACTTGGGAGGAGCCTCCTTAAGTGCCTTTATCAGCCCATCGAAGTCCACCCCCTTCGTAGCCTGCACGCAAACCCTAAACCCTAAGCCCTAAACCCTAGGTGCCTGTCGCCAAACCTCACAGAATACGCGAAGTACGAAACCCAAGACATTCCGATGAAAACCCTAAACCCTAAACCCTAACGGGGTTGTCCTGCAGCACATCTCCGTGGGGATAGTCTCGTATGGAGACCCTCTAAACCCTAAACCCTAGATGGACTACACCTCACCTCATCCCAGTAAGGATATTCTCGTATGGTGAGACCCGATCCTGGGCCAAAGACATTGTGGTGGTTGGACCAGGTGGGGTTGCTGAGAAACACGGTCTGCGCTCCGCAAGCAAACCTAAACTGTAAACCCTAAGCCCCAAACCCTAAACCCTAAACCTTCATCTTGTCGCAGGTCAGCCCCCTCCCCGTCGAACCCGCTCGATTGTGCAGTGTGCGGCTGGTCTGCCTCTGTTCCCCAAACCTCAACAACCCCCAACCCTCAAACCCTAAACCCTAAACCCTAAACCTTAATTAAGGTTTACCTGGCAATCGGGGAGGAAGTGTTTAATAAAGTCTCCAATGATTCTTAATGCCCCTGTCCCTGAAAGCGACTGAGATGAGGCCACTCGCCCTTGGGAGACAGCTGCGCAGTCCGCGCCAAAGAGAAGAGATTGAGTCAGCTGATTAAAAGGAGACACAAGGAGGAGACAGGAGGAGACAAGAGGAGACAGGTGAGGAGACACGCAGAGGAGACAGGAGGAGACAGGTGAGGAGACACACTGAGGAGACAGAAGAAGACAGATGCGGAGACATAAAGAGGAGGGAGAAGGAAAAAAATACACAGAGGAGGAAGGGGACAGAAGGAGAGAGACGAACAGACAGTTGAGCAGACAAAACAAGAGGAGACATAAGGAAGCAACACAAGAGGGCAGACAGCCAAGGAGACAGACGCTTGAGGAAACAGTTAGGAAGACACAAAAGGAGGTATAAAGGGGAGAGGAGCCAAAAGGAGACAGTCAATCAGACAGTAAGAGACAGATAAGGAGAAACAGAAAGACAGCTGATGAGGCACGGAGAGACACATAGGGACAGGGGGAGGGAGGAGGAGGCGACAAAAGGAGACAGACACCTCAGGAGACAGTTGAGGGAACAAAAGAAGGCAAAAGGAGGCAGGACGAGGAGACAACGATACATCCGGACACGCAAGGAGACAGTTGAGTAGACATCAAACAGTACGAGGGAGGAGGAGGAGAAAAAAGGAGACCGAAAGAGACCCAAGGGGACAGGGGGGGACAGGAGAGGACAAAACGAGACACCCGGAGACAGACGAAGAGACAAAAGGAGACAGCAGGAGACAGAAAGAGATAAAAGGAGACACAAAAAGACAAAAGAAAAAAAGAAAAAATTGAGCATCCCGCTAAGCGCCCTTCACAACAGGTAACGCCTGTCAGCCGCTCCAGCTGCAGAAGCAAGCGCGCCCAGCGACACCCCTACTACTGCTGCTGCTGCTCCTGATGCTGTTGCTGTTGCTGTTGCTGCTGATGCTGGTGCTGTTGCTGTTGCTGTTGCTGTTGCTGCTTGTGCTGGTGCTGTTGCTGCTGCTACAGCTGTTCCTGCTGCTGCTGCTGCTGTTACTGTTGCTGCTGATGTAGGGGAGGGCCTACCTGTTTTAGTTCTGGGAGGCCGTCTATCGGGAGGTACTCCTTGTCCAGACTCTCATCCTTAAGTATCTCCGCCTCAGCCTTCCGCACAACCCTGCGAAGAACCCTAAACCCTAAACCCTAAACCCTAAACCCTAAACCCTAAACCCTAAACCCTAACGGACACGACAAGTGGCGGCTACTGCTGGGGTGATGTACTGCACAAGTGTTCTGCCTCGCCCTCTCCACCTGTCCCTCTGTTCATGTTCCTTTGGTGTCTCCCTAGTTCGGCTGCCTCTGTCTCCTTCTCTGCCTCCCCTTCCGTACTCTCTCTGCTTCTCTTCCTCCCTCTCTTTCTGTACCTTTCACTCCCTCTTCCCGTCTGTGTCTATATCTGTGTCTATCTCTCTATGTGTGTCTGTCTCTGTCTGTATATCTGTCTCTATTTGTCTCTCTATCGGTCTCTCCGTCTCTCTCTCTCTAGGCTCAAAGCATCTCCATATCTCGCTGCCCGTACCCCCCGCATATGAAAGCCCAGCAGCATAAAATGAAAGCAGCTCGATGAGGTGTCTCTCTGTCTCCTTGCTTGAGGTGTCTTCTCCATTAGGAGACAAGGGGATGGGGGGTATATAGGGAGGGTATAGGGTAGAGAGCATACGAGAAGACATAAGGCTTCCCTTCATCTGTCCTATATGCACCTATACCCAAATTAATCTTCTGAGGGCTGGGGTCAGCCTTAAAGGCCAGCGCGGTGCCTAAGATAGGATCAGGGGGGGCGACGGGGACAGAAGAGAAGAGAGACATGTTTTCAGCTGAGGAGACACCCGAAAGAAGATATTAAAACAAAGAAAAAGAGACAGCAGCAAAGAAGCAACAACAAATATCTACACACAATCGTGATACTCCTACACACCAATCGTAATCGCCCAACAAGTGCCTAGACACCCGAAGCAACAGCAAATCTGCTTTGTTTTCTTCTGGATTAAATGCAACACCGAATAAACCCTTATTAAAGAGACAAATATACAGCAGAAGGAGATAAATGAACCTAAACATACACACACGGGCAGCAGAGCAGCCATCGAGCTGCAGCAGGAAGCAAGAGAGCAGCAGCAACACAGCAGCAGCAACTGTCTCCTTCCGTAGCCTCTTCTGCTGCTTCTGTCTCCCTTTTATTTTTTTATGGGCGTATGTATAAGTTAATGCAACTAACAACTCTTTTTATTACTCTATCACGCAGCAAAGACGGCCCTTTAGAGACGCCGAGCACAGCTGGGGCTTACGAGGAGAGCTGTCTCCTTCTCTTGTCTCTTTTCTGTCTCCTTTCGTCTTCTTTTTTCTCCTTTCTGTTTCTGTAACCACCATGTGCGCTATTTGAAGCCTCATATACCCAGCATTTGCCTTTATGTCGCCGCGAGCCGGGGAGGCCAACAGACAGACAGAAAGGGAGACAGGAAAAGATAGAGACAGATAAGGAGACAGATAAAAAGCAGCAACTGCAGCATAGTCACGACCCTCAAGTGGTGCACAGAGCAGCGGGGAGGCTTTTGCAAACACTTCCATCGATCGCTGCGGAGTACCGTTGGGAGGCGGCACTGTTCTCCTTAAAAGGAGACAGTTGTCCCTTTCGGCGTTTCTAACGGGACACTTATATGTCCCCTTCTACGGAAACACTTATCTGTCTCCTTTCTCCCTTTTCTAGGTTCACTTATCTGTCCCGTTTCTCCCAGTTCTATGGAGACAGTTGCACCTTTCTCCTCTTGAAAGGAGACAGTTGTACACAGTTGTCCCTTTTCTCTCTTGTCTGAGGAGACAGTTCTCCTTTGTTCTACAGAAGAGCTGTGCCCTCGCGTTGGGGTGTCTGTCTCCTTACGGGGAAGGGCTTTCTTCATCAATAAGACAGTGAAAAGGCGCTGTCTCCGTTTGTTGGGGCTGCCCATCTGTCTCCAAAAGGAAACACTCGCAGCGTTCAATATAACACAAATTCACATTATTAACTAATGCAACAGTATCGTAATATTATTATCCCTTCTTATTAAAATAATTAAACAATAGTAACTTTTATTTTGTTTTATATCATTAATAAATAATACTGAATGTTCATGGATGAAACTGCCTCCTATGGGAGTGGTGAGGGTGTAAGCTGTCCCCTCATCTCTTCTCCTGTCTTTGCTTGCTTCTGTTTCCTCCCGTCATTTCCTTTATCTTTTTTCCGTCTCCTCCTGTCCCTGCCTGTTTCGCTTTGTGTCTGTCGGCCTCTTTCTTCCTCCTCCAGTCTCCTTTTGCCTCTG
>NW_013548899.1:0-2500 GCF_000499425.1 Eimeria acervulina | reverse complement strand
GCTGCTGCTTTGCTGCTCCTTGTTGCTGCTGCGCTGCTGCTTTGCTGCTCCTTGTTGCTGCTTTGCTGCTCCTTGTTGCTGCTGTGCTGCTCCTTGTTGCTGCTTTGTTGCTGCTTGCTGCTGCTTTGCTGCTGGTTTGCTGCTGCTTTGCTGTTGGTTTGCTGCTGCTTTGATGCTGCTTTGCTGCTGTTTGCTGCTGCTTTGCTGCAGGAAGCAAACGTAGTATTGGCTGCGTTGCTGCTGCTGCTAAATCTAACAAAGCTGGCGGCCCACAGACAAAAGTTTCTCGCTGCTGGAGGTCTTTACCCTATTGTAGATCTCCTCATGGTAAACCCTAAACCCCAAACCCTAAACCCTAAACCCTAAACCCTTCGCTGTTTTGCTCTGGCGGGCTTCTTTCGCGTGGAGTCAGCAGACTCCTCTTGTTGCTGCTGTTGTTGTTGCTGCAGCCGTTGATGCTGCTGCTGTTGCTGCTGCCGCTGCTTTGCTCCCTTTGCCGCTGTCTGTGATGTTGCTGCTGCTGCCGGTGTATTGCTGTAGCTGCTGCTGTTCATCGGCCTGCTGCTGCGGCCGCTGCTGCTGCTGTTCACTCGCTCGCTGCTGCTGCTACCGTTAATTCTCTTGCTGCTTCTGCTTGCTGCTGCTGCTGCTGCTCTTCACTCTCCTGCTGCTGCTGCTGCTGCTGCTGCTGCTACTGCAGCACAACTACGCCTCAGATCTTCCGGATCGGCGGGCTCTGCTGTCTGCGTTGATGGGAGTTGTGGGGCAGTTGGCCAACGATGAAGAGGCGAGGGCAGACCTCATTGACAGGTTATATCACCAGCTAGCTACACGTGCAGCTAGCTACACGTGCAGCTAGCTACAAGTGCAGCTAGCTACAAGTGCAACTAGCTACAAGTTCAGCTAGCTGCAAGTGCAGCACAGCTAGCTACACACGCAGCTAGCTACAAGGGCTGCTAGCTACACTCTCAGCTAGCTACGCGCACAGGTAGCTGCTGTACACAAGGATGGTTCCAGCTAGCTGTTATTTGGCTGCCGGTCTACTCCTGCTTCCCCCCCCCGTAGCGCCAGCTAGCTAACGATGCGTCTGGCTAGCTAGCTGAGTCGCAAGGCAGCTGTCTGAGTGGCTAGCTAGCTACCCGCGTGGCTAGCTAGCTAGCTAAGTGGCTAGCTAGCTATCTGTTGTGCGCAGGTTTCCGGTTGTTGACTTTGTGCTATACGCATTTCATACAGCTGGAGAAGACGTAGAGTATAAGACAAAAGTGAGGGTGTTTATTTTTTTGTTTATTTTTTTGTTTTTGTTTTATTTCTTGTAAATGTTTATTTGTCTCCATCAATCTGTGCTTCTTCTTTTTACTTCAGTGTCTCTGTCTGTCTCTGTCTTTGCTTTGGTTGTTTGCGCGTTTTGTTTGATAGGCAGGTCTTTTGCTGCCTTCGCATTTCTTTATGCATTTATTTGTTTGTTTGTTTGTTTGTTTTGTTTGTTTGTTTGTTTGTCTGTTTGTTTTGGTTTTGTTTGTTTGTTTGTTTGCTTGTTTTTGCTTGTCTGTCTGCATTTGCTTGTTAGGGTGTTTTTGTGTCTTTATGTATTTGGGTGTCTTTGTGTGTCTTTGTGTATTTTGTTCGTTTATTTATTTTCTTTTGTTTTTCTATTAACTGTTTTCTTTGCAGGCATTTGTTTGTGTCCTTGCATGTCTTTGCATGTCTTTATCTTTATGCGTCTTTACAAATTTTTGTCTATTTTTTGATGTGTCTTTGTAGTGTATGCCTTTGCGTGTCTTTGTAAATTTGTGTGTGTCTTTGCGTGTCTTTGTCTTTGTCTTTGTCTTTGTCTTTGTCTTTGCGTATCCTTGTAGATTTTTGTGTATTTTTGTGTGTCTTTGTATATCTTTGCGTGTCTTTGTCTTTGCGGGTCTGTGCCTTTGTGTGTCTTCGTATATTTTTGTGTATGTTTGTGTGTGGTTGTGTGTCTGTGCGTGTCTTTGTCTTTGTGTGTCTTTGCTTTTGTGTGTCTTTGCCTCTGCGTCTCTTTGCGTATTTTTGTCTCTCTTTGCCTGTCTTTGTCTTTGCATCTCTTTGTGTTAGTGCGTCTTGATATATTTTTATATTGTGTTTTGTATTTTGTTTTTTAAAAATTTGTGTATATTATTGTGTCTTTGTGTCTTTGTGCATATTATTATGTCTTTGTCTTAATGTATCTTGGTGTATATTATTATGTATTTTGTTGTGTCAGTATGTGTCTTTGTCTTTGTGTGTGTCTGCGTATACTTTTGTTTTTGTCTGTCTTTGTGTGTCTTTGTATATTTTTGTCTCTATGCGTCGTTGCGTTTTTTTGTGTATTTGTGTGTCTTTGTGTCTTAGTGTGTCTTTGTGTATATCTTTGTGTCTTTATGTGTCTTTCTATATATTATTATGTCTTTGTCTTTATGTGTCTTTGCACATATTATTATGTCTTTGTCTTTATGTGTCTTTGCATATATTATTATGTCTTTGTCTTTAT
>NW_013548900.1:0-5171 GCF_000499425.1 Eimeria acervulina | reverse complement strand
GATGAACAAAGCTATTTAAAAGCCCCTCAGCCTCCATTCCCGATGCTAATGAATCTGGGCACGGCCGGTAGGAAGTCGCCACGCACCGTGGATCCGCTTGCGTATGTTCACCACAGCAATCGCGTGGACCCTTAGGCGAACTAGCCTTCCATCGTGCAGTCGAAACCACTCGCGACCAAGCGCAACACAAAAGCACAGAAATGTTTCTACCTGCTGCTATACGCTAGTACGGATGCCTGCCCGTACAAATGAGCAGCTTGATTTGCCGTCGGAATGAGGATAAACGCAGAACCCACTAACGGAGTATTCCACCAGCTCAACTGTGTTGTTGCTCGTAATTCAAGCAAAGAAACCTTCCCGTTCAAAACCTGCGCAATCGACCTGAACAAAGCTGCGCACTGAAATGCAGCACTACCAACGACGACGCCGATCAGATGAGCGCGCTTCTCATTCATACGTCCTGCAAAACAAAGCGAGCATATTGTAGAGCCAGAGAAGGCGTCGGCACCCCGCACCAGTCAACGCGAGGGCACGGACTGCACAACGCAAGGATGCACACACATGCAGGGGTCCTAGCGCTCCGCCAAATGCGTAAACCTCATGGGCAGGCTCGACTTACTTCTATCAGGGCAAGCGAGCCACACCGAAGGTTAATATAAACTTTGATAAAAAGCAGGTGGCTGCATGGGTAAAAAGCAGGTGGCTGCATGAGGCATCTCTGTCGAAGCTCTTCATGATGGATAGGCAATGAGGACGGCACAATAAAGACACGCATGACTCATCACTTACTTCTTCTGTGCCCTTCTATACCACTTTGGAATGCTACGAACGGGGTACAATGAGGTTTCAAGGTCAGCCGTCAAACCCAAACCACCCGCCTGCACTACATCTTTCACGTATTGTGGGTTAACCAACGGTTACAGAGTGCGCCGTAATTCCGCGTTCGTTTGGTGCAAGCGCGATGCGGGTTTACACTATTCCTGCTAACCGCGCTGTCGGCCACCCCGGGCCCCCCGTTTCTCCCTTTCTCTGCACGACGCCGGCCTGCATAGATAGCCGGGCTCGTCGTCAGTACTAGTAAACGAATGAATCAAATCAACGAGTACTCTCTGCTGCCTCCTACCCCTTGTTGCTGCACACATCCAGTCCTTTACCAGCTCAGTGACATGCTCGCAGCGCCGAAACACCACGCTCGAGTAAATACCAGACAGATGCACGTTCAAAGTTAAAGCAGTTACTGCCTCCTCGCACTACGAGTCCGTAAATCTGCACGCAAGCACATAGAAATCTCCTTCCTCCAATAGGTAGCTTGAACCGCTACAGCACCCACGGCCGTTCGAAGCAGATAATTTTGCTCGTAAGAACATACTTCCTTGACAAAACAGCGCAAAACCATAGCGGCAGAGGCCGAACCCCTAGATGTCAGCGCACAAGCTGCCTATCATCACGTTGCTCACATAGTCAGTCCCCTAACTCTCCGACAACTACTGAGCACACGCCTATCAGCAGATGCACGATTTTGATACCAGGAGAGGCGAACAAATCCCAAGTTTAGTATCAGCTTCCAAAAGATGCAAGCGGCTGCGTGGGGAACCCGCTCTACCAATTTTCGCTAAAATGTTTTATCTCGCCGAGTAACTTTTAGCTGGAAGACCAGCGCGGATGGACAATGTTTAAGACGCACACGAAACATCATGTGCAGGTAGACAGAGATAATGCTTCCTGTTTGACTTGCCCTACTATCGTAGAATGCTGCGAGCACTTGAGATGACATGCCCCAAAGAATATGTGCAACGTATTACTAGGCTATACCTACTTCAAAGGCAAAACAGCTTAACTAATACCGCCAGGGCGAATCCATCTGCCTGCACTACTTGTTCCACGCTTTTCGCGTTAGCCAATCGTTACAGAATGTGCAACGGTTTCCGGCTATTTTCCTGCAAGCGCCATGCGGATTTACTTTGGGCACACCGCCGAGCGCCGCCGGAGCGTCATTTCCCCGTTTTTTGAAGAGCAGCTACTGCCATACGTATCCGCGTCGGCCGTCAATCGTACTAGACGATGGGCGTAAATCAAGCCCTAGTCGCTGCTTCCCTCCCACTGCGTAATGCGTCTCACATATAATGCTTTACCAGAGCGCTGACATAGATTGGTATGCCATACTCTATCTCCCAAGCTACTTACAGCTCATCCGAACTTTTCTTTCCAGTAGTTATCGAAGAAAAGAACACTAAACGTCACTTGAGACCCCGATGATACTCGCGATGGTACCCCACAACTCTGCTCGCAAGCATGTATGCATCCATTTCCCAGGTTTAGGCAGCAAATCGTGTGTCCAGGCAGGAAGGTTTCCTCACTGCGAACGCACATACGACCGCCCAAAGTGCACAACCCCTCGTAGCTCGCAAATGCAGGTTCCCTTGCTCTGTCAAATACTGCGTAAACGTCTATCGGCGGAAGGAGTTCATATTTACCGGACCGGAAAGCCGAAACCCAACACCAACTACGAAACGATGCAGCAGGCTGCAGGGGTAATCCTTGTCGAATGGCCCTTTTTTGGGAGACGAGAAACAGATCAAAAAGGATCGAGAACAAAGAGGAGCATCACGCTTGTGAAGAATGAGGGCCTTTATTCCCGTCTGCCCCTGCTCAGTATGCTGACGCATAGTAAAATGCGCCACGAGCATTTTGCCGTTTAGAAGCCGAGCTCAAACGGAAAACATAGGCACGCTCACTTATTGCGACTTGTCCGAACACAATGCAGCTTCCCTCTTTTCGCCAAACTAGAAACACCCTCCTCCTTCACTGCCGCTGTCTTGTGTTACCCAATAGTTACACAATGGACAAGGGCCTTCTCTTCCGTTCGTGCAAATGCTATGCGGATTTGCAGCATTTGTGTTGGCCGAGCCGCGAGCCGCATCTCGTCCCCCAATATTTCCCTTATCCGCCGCCGATAACCGTCCTGGGCATCAATATACCCAAAAACCTGAGACAAACAACACGGTTGTCGCTGCCGTCTTCTACCACTTATTGCGCTGCGCGCGCACTACCCTACCAATTCACTACCATGACTTGTAATGGTAGGCTCCGCCTCAGGCGCGTGCCCCTTATCCAAACACCCCGTCCCAGATTGCCTACACTCACGACGGGCAGATGCGTTCGTTTTCTGGGTACATACTTCCTGGGCCCAACAGCGCACAGCGCCATGGGAGCATCAGTAGACGCTAGCGGGCAAAAATGCCTAGACTAACGATGTGCACATGTGCGGGTCCCGTAGCGCTTCGCCAAAGATTGTGTTTATCCGAACCGCCCGGCGTAACTGATTTCTGATTCACGCAACGTGAACCAAGCCCGTGCCCAGTACTAAGTGCCAAACGATGCAGCTGGACCCATGAGGCGCGACTGCAGAGTCTGCTCCTGTTGAAAGCCCAAGGACCGCTGAAAAGCTCCAAGATGTGCAGGAAACACCAGGAGTGTGGAGGCATGTTCCCTGTTTGCCTCTTCAGTTCCTCTTGGCATGCTGCGAAGGAGCTGCGGTCAGATGCCAAGCTCGAACGAAAATCGACGAGATGCTCATAAATTGTAACATCTCCGGACGCAAGACGGCTTAGCTAGTTTCGTCAACCCAGCACTATCTGCCTGTAGCTACTTTTTTCGTGTCACCAAGTGACTGCACAGTGCCCAATGGATTCAGCATACCTCTTCTGCAAGCGCCGCGAGGATTTACATCATCCGCAGTGGCCGCACCATCACCCGCCACCCGCCCTTCGTTTTTCGCTTTTGGGCAACTACCGCCACACACAGCCGGGCTGGACGCCAATACTACTGAACAATTGGTGCACCGCGTAGTCGTTGCTCCATCCTGGTGCGCATTTTTTTCTTCATGTCTTCTGCTTTTCAAGTCCCCTAATATCGCTTGGAATGTAAGCGTCTGTCTCGCAATCGCACCCGCAAAGCCAAAACCCCCGGCCCCAGCCAACGGCGAGTACGACCAAACGAAACACAGCCCCCAGCTCTCCTCCCACCCACTGCAGGTCGACAAATCTGCACGCACGCATACAGAAATTCGAGCACGGCATTACACAGCCTGAAGCACCACAGTACCCGCGCCTACGGAAACACGATGCGCTTGCGTCTACATGCATGCTCTCTGTGCAAAAAGCGTAGCGCCAGCAAAGCCTACGCCACACCTCACTCAAAGATGCAGGTGCAAACACTGCACAGCCAAACTCTGCTCACACATGCAGGCCCCCTAGCCCTCCACCAAATACTGTGTAAACGCCTGTCGGCAGAGGCAGAGGCAGGTGGCTTCAAACACGGCGAGCAAACGAAGCAAACGTTCAATGCCGACTGCCAAGGGAGACGGGCGGCTGCATGGGGATCCCTGACAGGATTGCTTCTTGTTTAAAACCAGCTCAAAACTACTTCACACGGAGACGATGGACCGCTTACAGCGCTTTATTGCGTTCGTTGTAAGCTACTGAGAGATGATACTAACAGCCTACCGCGAGATGGCCAGCGCCAAGTATTGGCAGCGGCAAATTAATAGTTGTGCTTGCCTCACACACAAAAACGGCCACGCCAGAAATATCTGGCTGCATCACCAGTTCCCTTACCGTTTGGTCTACCCAATAGCTGCACAATACGCTAATGGCTCCGCCCTCGTCTGCGCAGGTGTCAGTCAATCGGCTTGCACAGCTCGTGTTGGCGTCCGCGTTGGCATCCACCTTCTCTTCGCTATTGACGTTCTCATAAGCCGAGCCTCCGTATTAGACATAACAAAGCTGGGCATCAATAATACTTCTACATGCTTGACACAGCGTACTCGGTGCGCCCTCAGACCACGCGCTGCGCTGAGCATACACTACCTCACCGATCAACATAGACCGTTTTCAATTCCAAACTCGTCTGGCAAATGCATATCACAGTAGCAAAACACCTCTCCCGCGTACAAACCAAAACCGAGCTTGTCTGTACCAAATGCATCTTTACTTCCTCTCTCACTCCAACTCCGTAAAACCTCTTAGATGCACGCATCATCATATGCCTGCCACGAGACAGGCTGAAATGCAAGCGTATCGTGCCGCGTCTGCGTCCAGAGGGTGCATTTTCTTCTGGTATTTTAGGCTTGCTATACGCTGTTCGAGTTGCTGAATAGTCCACAACTTCGA
>NW_013548901.1:0-5227 GCF_000499425.1 Eimeria acervulina | reverse complement strand
GGACTTCATATCTGGGGGGGCACACAAATGAAGGCTTGGCGTATACGTTCACAAAGCGGTGCTGCACTTGTCTCTGAGGGTGCAGCAAGCCTCAAGGGTTCACCTTTGTCCATGCTTTCTGAAAGGGGAGAATCTGATATCCCATCAACGAACCCCTTCGATCTACCTGAGATCTCTGACAGCGGAATGAATTTCACAGAAACCTTACGCACAGCTACGTCGACATACGGCGCTCATCTCGGATAGCCGCACCTGTCGTCAGCAGCTTTTCCAGTTCCCACACTGTAGGCGAATGGCAGGAAATACACGCATGTTTATGCTTCGCACCTTTGAAGAGGCAAACAGCACTTGTCTGCCGCCCAAAAGAAGCACCAACACCAATCGTTCATACATCATCCGGAAAGATTCCAGAACTACCCAACACCCTCCACGCTTCAGTGACTTTGTCAAGAAGGCCCAATATTTCTTCCTCTTCTTCGTCTGTGTCATGGTCAGATTGTTGCTCCCCCATGCGGTGATGGCCTTCGTCATCCCCGCCAGAAGCGTCCGATACTGTCTTGGGCCACGCCGCCTCTTGGCTTCTTTCTCCGGAATCGCCGAGGCCAGGGCCACTCACAGTATCAACATGATCTGAGGGGGAAGTACCTGAAGAAGTGCTGAAGGACGATTTATAGGGCGCGGGAGTAGGAGGAGCAAGAGTAGAAAGACCCTTACGAGCATGTCTGCCAGAACGTGAGTGGCGATTAGCAGAGTAAGAGCGCTTACTTTTGGTTGTCTTTCCACTGTCGGCCCTAGAAGGTTCCAATCCTGCTACTGCTGGCGAAGGTGCAACTCCCCCAGGTGTCCGCATCTCTTCTGGCTGGGAGCCTCCATGAGTTGCAGGAGGCGCAAAGCTTTCCCCAGTGTCTCCCGTCGATTGCGGCCAACCCCAATAGCCGGAAGACCCTGTTGGAGGTTCAGCAATAGACGGATGCACTTCCGCGCCACCCCATGCTGCTGGATCCGTTTCTGAAGTGTCATACCCATACGCCGCTTCTGACCCTTCCGGGATATTTCCCAACTCGAATGAAAAATCTCCGGTTGAGTACTGTTGACTCGGGCCGTGCCACGTAGGGTCTCCTTCTAGTTGCGCACCAAACCCAACCTCTGTATCCTCAACTCCCACTTGTAGCCCCTGGCCAGTGGAATACTCCAGTAACATCCCTGAGCTTTCTTCGTAACCAACTAGAGGCTGTTGCTGGTCGTCGCCGTAATATTCTGGAAAGGTTTGCCAGGAACGTGAGGCCGTTGGAGCCCAACCGGTCTGATCCCCGTAGTACGCATAAGGGCTTGAAGAGCTGGCGGGGAAGGTAGCTGTTCCCGGGTACTGTTCAGGTTGTTCCGAATAACCTGCATCCCTAGGCATCAGATAAGGTATCTGTGGATGCGTATCATCAACGTCAGCAGAACTGGCATCAGCAGCAGCTGCAGCACCACCAATAAACGACGATGACGATCCGGGTTCGATTGACGCAGGCCTTTGTGTTGAACTTCCTTTGACGAGTGAAAGATAAGCAAGTCCACCTCTTTGTTGCAGATTTGCGTCCAAAGCAGATACGAAATCCTTCAACGGAGATATTGGCTGCTTGTCAAGCGAAAACGCTTTGTCTCTGGAGAAGAGGACAAAGTCCTTGATGTTCATCTGAGCATGCAGCAGATGCCACATCGCCGCGGCGTCACGCAGGAAGCGATCGCAGATCGCTTCCATCAGAACATCCAGTAGACTGCAGATCCAATCTAGATCTTCGTCGGAAAATGATACGCCGTGGGTGAGGCAACACCGCAAAGAGGCGATAATTGCCCCCAGACGCTCATTCATAACTCGAATCGTTCGGAAGCTACCGACGACCCTTGTTTTGTGGAGGTCCCTCTTCATTTTCTGGGCGTCTTTCCGGGGTTTCATGACTTGCTTCGTAAGTTTAAGCAAGGACTTGGTCAAGTTTGTGAAGGGAATGTGTTCCTCCGGGTCGTCAGGCTCACTCAAGGCACCCTTGAGAAGTTCCACCAAGGACTGGCCAGCTGCTTCTCTCGCCGATTCTATATTCGCAGGATTCAGCGAAAGCACTCCCAGTTCAACTACTAGAATCTTGACAATCTTAAAGACCACTTTCAAAAAATGTCGTCTCGGCATATGAGTTTTAAGTTCGTGAACCAACCCCGCCATGCACGATATGCGGTTCAAATAGAAAGTGTAGACGCTCTGCGCATGCAAAGGCATATCCCGGTTCTCCCACCCCTCCTCATCACGGACATATACAGTTACAACCTCTGTGGCTTCTTCAACGCTCTCTCCACCATCGTTGCCAGCATGATCAACCCAGTCTTCGGGCGACTGTCCTGGGCCATAGTTACTCGGAATCCTAAATCCTTCTTCCCCGCCTCCTCCAGAGCACTGTCCTCCCCAGTAACTTCCGCCGGCTGCAAGCGCTCTACTAACTCCATGATGTCTGTATCCCACGGAGAGGATATGGAAACAATGGAGCACCAGATACAGGGTAGTTAAAGAGGCGATGGTGGCAGCTACCACGGGCATCCAAGGAGATGCGGAGGGTCTGGTCCGCGCGTGTCGCAAAGGCCTAACTGGCACCCCTAAATTAGCCCCCTTATGCGGATCCACACCGCCATCATCGCGGAGGTTTCTGCTGTGCAGCACCGCGTGTGCACCAACGGGAAGCTGCTCTGCAGCGGCGGCGCTCATGGCTCTCAACCGTAGGAACCATCCAAACCGCTAGGCGGCACAGTCTTCGCTAGCCCTTTACAGGAGAGATGCTTATTCACGTAGGATTTCCTTTGTGAAGAAAATTTAGAGAAAATGAGTCTAAATGCCTGAATCCCGGAAGAACCGCCGGGAACGGTCGGTGCTGCTGCTCCTACGCAGCTGGCAACACTGAGCACATATGGATGAAATGCGTAGAAGCATGAAACATGCACTAAAACCTCAAAGCCGAAGGGTAACCCATGCAGGTCACCGCACTGCTGTTTCCTCAGCAACAAAGGAGATGGGACACAATGGCCCCACGGTGCAGTGGTACCTAACCAGTAAATATTCTCTCTAGATTCATTTCCCCTCCAAAGCTCTTCTTTTAGATGAGGTTTAACAGAGGTTTAACATCTATTTAAACAACTTCAAACTTCTTTCAAGCAGGAATGACGAGGAAAAGAAACTGCGGAAATCCTGGATCGATTGTGGGAGCCACCCTTCAACGGGTTTTATCGTGTTCTCTCCCACCCCAGCACCAGAAGGGTCTAACCTTGTCAATCTCTAGCAAATTTCAGAGGATAATCTTGATTTTTTGAAAATGAGGACTGCCTGCAGGAAGATATGCAGCGTCATCAGCACTAGACGGTTAACCACTATCCCTCCATTTACGAGTCCACAGGTTCAAGGGCAATCGATGTATCAGCGCCACTGCGTGTATGAGCCCTTCTGTTACCCTCAACTAAAACCTGCCAATCTCACACTTCAAGCATGTAAAATCTCTGCATTTTCATTTTAGCCTCACGAACTACTAAGGATTTTTGTTGCCTTCCGGCACGCCGTTGTTCCTCCCTGGTCCCACGGTGAGCGCATGCAGCCATAGTGCACCGGCACTACAATGGTGCTCAAAACGGTCCTCTAGCGGCCTTTCGAGCAGAAAGAGTAGAGAGAAGCCTTAATGGAAATGAATCAAGTAACACTGGATAGAAAAAACAGCCTTGAGGCTAAGGCTGTTAGGGAAGCATGAGGCCGCCGGGCTCCCATCCCCAAAGGGGTCACGTGCTGAGTTATATTGGTCTTGGTCTTCCTCTTTGAATTTATGAGACTCGACTGCGCTTTTGAAGGGTTCTGCCCGTTATTTTGTTTAATCAATGGAACAATTGCTGAGTGCAGCGATATATATGGAGTGTGGACAAGTAGGTGTGTATAGGGTACTACTTAGTAACAGCCGTGGGTGAGAGCTGTTCTGTGCATTTGGGGACTACTCCGGGATATTAGAACCGGGAACTGAGGGCATTACTAGCTCGTTTTGCTGTCGGAACCATCTCATCAGGGACAGAGGCACCCATGCGCCTACAAAACGAGAATATCCGAGGTGAGGACCAGGGACGGAACCAAGAAGAGAAGTGGCACTAAAATCTGCACGGCAGTGCCGGATGATAATGAGGGATGTGCAACAGTCGAACGATTTGCTCACATAACCCTACTACCCGGGAGTGTGTCCTGTATTCGGGAGAGGCAAACCCAAGTCGTGTTGATGCGGTTGCCTCGGCAACGGGGAGACAACTTGGCAACCTTCCTTGATGTAACGGAGCTACGGTTCACGAAGACGGACCAGAGGAACCGGGGACGGTGGCGCAACGGAAGTGCAAAGACTCTACGGGAAATTGACGAAGCACTGCATGCTCGTAGAGATAGCTACAGCTCGGCGGAAGGGAAATCATACAGAGTACGCTGAACAATTCGTAACTGGACTATAAGCACTACTTGCTGTTAGAGGCAGCTACAGCTTGGCGGACGGGAAATCATACAGAGTACGGTGAACGATTCGTAACTGGTCTATTGGTGGTGGATTTCTGGAGGCGGTTCTCACTAGTTGAGGACAACTCAACAAAGGAGAGCCGCCTCAGCAGTCCAGCATATATTATGCACCATGAACCTGGGGGCCGAATGCAGCATGCAACGTGTAGATCACCGTCTCCGAAGAGCAAAAATTCGTTGCGGATTTCCACATTTCGTACTTGCAAGAGGGAATCGCAGTCAGCCTTGGAGGCGTTACCATTGACCAAGAAGAAGGAGAAGGCTATTACGTACGTGTCAGACGAGTCCACCCCGAGAGAGGCCTTTCTTGAGGTAGTGGGCCACGATGTTCGAGACTGATTTGTACACCGTCAGAGCACGGAGTGCGGTGCCGTATAGGAGAGACGGCAATATCAAGCGTAGGCATTCCGGGGAAGTGTTGTTCCACCTTGTTGTGTTTAAGGCTTCGCGCATATTTGTCAGCTCGTAGTGCGTGGAGCCTTTTGACTGGTAGACGAGCGTTGATTGGGGAATTTGAGTTTACCATGGCAGAAGGGCCAGCGGTGTCAGTAAAACGAGGAGTAATAGAAGTAGATCGGAATTGAGGCAGGCAACGTTCCCAATGATTGACTTGGTGGCGCCAGTATCGTATGATTTGTTGCTGGGGCTCGATTGGTTAAGAGCTTAAGA
>NW_013548902.1:0-3766 GCF_000499425.1 Eimeria acervulina | reverse complement strand
ACCCCTAGGGTTTAGAGGCTAGGGTTTAGGGTTTAGGGTTTAGGGTTTAGGGTTTAGGGTTTAGGGTTTAGGGTTTGGATGCAGGGAGCGTATGTGGATTGACTGCTGCCGCGAGTTAAACCGATGGAATTCGCTTCATGAGGTTTCACAAGCAGCAGCAAGGAGGTCTCGGCTGTCTCTGCAGTGTGCAGCAAAACTGCAGCACTGGGGAGAGATAGACAGACTGCTGCAGCTGCACCACATCACTGAACCCGCTACTAAACTTTGCCAGGTTTGTGGGCTTTAGGGTTTAGGGTTTAGGGTTTAGGGTTTAGGGTTTGGGACTGAGTGTCAAAGGCTGAAGGTTGAGGGCTCAGGGTAACGGGTTTAGGTTTTTGTGGGTGTGATTGATGGTTTAGGGTTTAGGGTTTAGGGTTTATATGAACACCGTAGCGGCACAGGGGTAATGATTATCTTAGGTCTGGAAAGGCCGCCGCTACGGCTCAGGGCTTTGGGTTTAGGGTTTAGGGTTTAGGGTTTAGGGTTTATGGTTTGCAGACCTACCAATCGCTGCACGAAGTCTTATACCCTAAAGGGCAGCTGGAAACGGATGCTCGGCCTTGGGTTCGAACGGAGAAGCTGCAGGTACACGCAAAACCCTAAACCCTAAACCCTAATTTTCAATAGACAAACCCTCAACCCTACTTTGGATTGCAACTGCTTTGACTTCCGGCTGTGAGCGCTTCGCCACTACTGCCCTGTTGAGAAATGGTGTGTAGGGTTTAGGGTTTAGGGTTTAAGGTTTAGGGGCTAGGGTTTAGGGTTTGATGCTGCAGGAGATCGACATGCACTGCGCTGAAGTCCAGCGGCTGCTGCTGCAGTCTTGGAGAAGCCTCCCCCTCATCGTAAACCCTAAACCCTAAACCCTAAACCCTATGCTGGAACGAACAACCTTTTCGTATGGTTTGCTTAGGTTTAGGGTTTAGGGCTTAGGGTTAAGGGTTTGCTTGTTTCTGCAGCCGACTGAAGCGCACGTGCCGCTGCTGCTGCAGTTCCAGCTGTACGTGGAGCTGCTCGAGGGATATAAACTCATATTGCACCTGGCAAAGAAAATGAGCAGCCCAGGTGACCTTCGCGGTTTAGGGTTTAGGGTTTAGGGTTTAGGGTTTGTGTGGGTAGAACACAGAGGCATCCTGAGCCGTGGCATTTCAGAGGTTGTGTTTTTAGGGCTGCTGCAGTGCGCCCTGGAGTTGCATCTGTTGGTTCGTTTAGGGTTTAGGGTTTAGGGTTTAGGGTTTAGGGTTTAGGGTTTGTGGTTTTAGGGGAAGTGCCACTGGTGCGAACGACTTTAAATGCATGGAGGGATCGACTGCCGAACGACTGCGACGCAATCAGCTGCTGGAACGACCTTTTCGTTTGGTTTGTCTAGGGTTTAGAGTTTAGGGTTTAGGGTTTAGGGTTTAGGGTTTATGAGTGTTTAGGATAATATCGTATGTGTATTGTATAATTTCTTATGGATATTATTATCCTTGGTTTCCTGTTTCCCTCTATACGGTGTACAATGCATAATATCATTTAGGGTTTGTGGTTTAGGGTTTAGGGTTTAGGGTTTAGGGTTTGTGGTTTGTGGTTTGTGATTTAGGCGGAACTTTGTATTTAGCATTGTTCAATCTGCGGTGTCTGCATCGCCACATTTATCTCGCGAAGAAAAACGGTTTCTTCCTCCGTTTTTACAAGACCTTCCTTGGACAATGTTGCGTTTTGCTGCAATAACGCGCAGCGCTCATGAGTTGAGAGATATATCTCTCGCCTTATTGATTAAGCTGCAGCATCTCCCAGCCTTTAATCAGCCTGCATATGCACAAGAGCACCTCCAGGCGCTTGTATGCTGCTGCTGATGATGCTGCTGCTCCTGTTGCTGCTGCTGCTGTTGCTGCGGTGGTTGCTGCGGTGGCTGCTGCTGCGGTGGCTGCTGCTGCTAGTGCTGTGTTGGTTGCTGCGGTGGCTGCTGCTGCTAATGCTGCAGGTGCTGCTGTTATGAGGGGTTTTGCTGTTGCTGCTACTGCTGGGGCTGCCCCAGTTGCTGCTGCTGTTGCGCGGGTTGCTAGTGCTGCTTCTGCTGCTGCACCTGTTGCTGCCGCTGCAGCAAAGTTTGAGCCGCTGTTGCCATCTGTCTGCTCTGCGCACTTTGTATTTGAATGATACTGTCTGGGTTCAAGGTTTAGGGTTTAGGGTTTAGGGTTTAGGGTTTGTTTGCATGCAGGTGGAGAAGGCAAAACTGTGCCTGGACGAACCCTCACACTGGGTTGCTGGTGAGCTGCTGCTGTTGCTGCTGCTGCTGCTTCTACTGCTCCTGTTGCTGCTGCTGCTGCTGCTTGTGGGCACGTATAGCTGTTCATGTTGCTGTGGTGCTGCTGCAGCTGCTGCTCCAGAGGCGTGTGGCTATGAAAAGTGATATAATGGCTTCTGCTCCTTTGCTGCTGCTGCTGCTGCTGCTGCTGCTGCTGCTGCTGCTGGTTACAGGTGTGCAGCTGCTGAATTCGCTAGACATGGAGGCTCTCTCTGAAGGCCCCCATTGGCAGCAGCCGCAGCTGCAGCAGCAAAGTCTGCAGCTGCTGCTGCTTAAAGCAAAACTGCTGCATCGTTTGCATGCATCTAATGAGCCAGAGCAGCACCCGGGGTTGTCTAGAGAAGGTCAGCTTGCTGCTGCTGTTGCTGCTGCTGCTTTTTTGCTGCTTCTTCTTGTGTTGCTGCTCCTCCCTCTATTGCTGCTGCCCCTGCTGTTGCTTCTGCTGTATATATATAATATATAATGTAATATATATGTATATAACATATATATACATATAAATATATACATATAAATATATATATATAAATATATATATATGAATGTATATTTATCCGTATTTGTATGATCATCTGTGCACAAGGATGTATATGTATATATGTGTATATATTTACAGAAATATGTTTATATATATATATATATATGTATATATATATATATATTATATGTATTTTATTTGAGTATGTATATATACATTTGAAGGTGTTGCGTTGCTGCTGCGGCTGCTGCCTGCTGCAGAGTTAGCGAAGGAAGCGGAGTCGGTGCTGCGTACAGTTTTGCTGCTGCAGCCGCTGTATGGGCCTGCTTGGCTTTGCTGGGCTAAGCTGCACGATACGCTGTTCTTAGCTGCCTTGAAGCAGCGACATCAGCAACAGCAGCAGCAGCAGCAGCAACAGCAGCAGCAGCAACAGCAGCAGCACAGCCTAAACCATCAGCAAAACATGCACCCGCAACCCATGCAACAGGATCCACCCATCGCAGATGCAGCCAGCACCAGCAGCAGCAACAATAGCAGCAGCAACAGCAGCAGCAGCAACAGCAGCAGCAGCAAGATTGATAGCGCCTCTGCAGAAGACAATGCAGCAGACTGGGCGGCGCTGCAGCTCCACCTCGCAGCAGCAGTAACCGGATATGTGATGGATATACAGCTCAGGTGCCCAGGGTTTAGGGTTTAGGGTTTAGGGTTTAGGGTTTCGGCAGAAGGCTTGCATTTTCGCAGGTGTAGTGTAGTGTTCAAAGGTTGAGGGATTAGGGTTTAGGGTTTAGGGTTTAGGGTTTGTGGGGTTGTATGCAGGCCTGCTAAGAGCTCTCTGTACATGTCCCGCGTTCTGTGGCTGTTGTCTTACGATGGAGACACTCGCCCGCCTTGTCCTTCAACGGCAGCGGCAGCAGCAGCAGCAGCTGCTGCTGCTGCTGCTACAACAGCTCCTGTTGATG
>NW_013548903.1:0-4609 GCF_000499425.1 Eimeria acervulina | reverse complement strand
CTCCTAGTGACGCACCGACCCAAATTTAGGCCCCCGTTTTCCGTGCGGCAAGAACCCCAAATCCGCCGTTGGGAACCTTTAACAATGAGCATAGCAAGGCAGGTGAGCCCAGCCGCCGTTTTCATCCGACCCAACGACGCACTAGCTGAATCCACACTGGAAGCAGTAGCCAGCTCGTCGTCACTAGCGACTCTCTTGATGCGTTCATGCAGCCTCTCTGTGTGTCTTTTCAAGCTTAAACCAAACATGGGTGATGGGCAGATACGCGAAGGCAAGGACGTCAAGGCTCAGAAAACTCCCCCGAAGTGTCCTGATGGGGTTTAAAGAAAGCAAAGACGCACCTTCTGAACAGAACGAGAGGGAGGTTTGCACCGTTACCCGTGAGAGTAGGTATTAGATCTCCGCTTTGCCAAGGCACGCGCATGCAATGCAGCGCGAATAAGCAGAGTATCTCCATGATGTTCTTTTACGTGATCAAGGCCGCGCTAAAATAGACTGATTTGGTAGGACCCACTTCCTGTTTAAGTTGGTGTTGAGATGCACTGAGCGCATTGCCCATGCTGGGATTCCCCAAATTTGGGTAGTGGCATGATTGATATGCACAAGCAACGGTAGACGCCTTGAAGGGGAAGAGGCCACATATGTACCCAGAAGTAGCCATGCAAACTCAAAAAAGGAAGTGCGCGCTACATGTAAACTATAGATGTGCACCTCCAGAAATGGGCGAGGTCCAAACCCCTTTTGCGTCGCTTCACGAGAAGCGCGCGAACGCACGATCTGCCTCCACAGAAAAAGCCGCAGCAGTCAATGCGCTTGAAATGCCTCGCTACTTTCTATCAGTCCAAGCGCGCAAGGAACGCGCAATTCCGGTTAAACATGAGTTTGCTCCTGAGCTCGTCCATGCCAAACGTTTTCTAGGGTGCTTGTGCTTGGCGAGGAGGCGCATACAATCCCAAGAACCCGAGTAGAAAGGCGATAGTCAAAGAAAACCGTTGACAGCGTCCTCCGTGAAGTCTACGAAGTCCTCGTTCCGCGCCTGCTAGCGTCGTGCAAAGTGAATGGATGTGTGCCAGTTGGGTAGCTGAATAGCGCACGACTGAATGTAATGCATTTGCAAGCAGCGCGGCTGTTCCGAGGATCCGGTCTATTTCTTAGGAATGCGAGCTCACTTGCTGGTTATCGGGATACGGATTGGAGAACACACCCCCTGTTGTGTTTGCACAATGCCGTGCATTGCTTGCTCGGTCCACTTCCATCCTGGATCCTGACGTTACCAAGAGTGGATTCATCCCGGAACTAGTGCACCCTCCATGAATCAGAACACCGGCAGGCAATCATCCCTTGTGCTGCGCAGCGTAGATTCCATCAAGCAAGCCTTCGCCTCTACCAAAGGAACTAACAGGCAGTGAGTTTATTCACTGCAGCTCCCGATGTGGCCAGAAGCTGCAGTGAATAAACTCACTGCCTGTTACCGGAACAGCGGCAGGTCCCATATGAGTACTTAGAGCGTATCGTCCGCGGCAGCCTGACTTCATCGTTGCGACGCAGATGCATTCGGTAATTGTGCAAGGCGAAGCAATATTGTCCTCCTCTTGTGTGCGCACATGACTCCACCGCATAAAAAGAAAAAAGCTACCGTGCTTCTCGGACGGCATCCCAAGCGCTCCTTGTGTCGACTACTACGTGGGTATGCGAGGTAAGAACCCAGGAACTGGACAGTGGCGGTGGGCTCTCATACAGCGAGACTGTGCAGCGAAGCGCAAGAATCCGCCAGTTAGAGCTCATTGTGGTCTTGCAGGAACAGCCTTCCAAATATATTGGAAAACTTGGCGAAAACTCACTTCCTTCGCCCACGGAAACCTCTCCTAAAATATAACGAACGCTTCTTATCCCTGATCCGGCAGCATAACGAATCATCGCACGGTTAAACCTGCACGTATACAGCCAGCTGTGAGCTTCACAAAGAAGCTCAAGCTCACTGCCTGATCCGAAAGGGATAAGCGGTGTTGGAGTGAACTTTCGCACCCACTGCTTACCTGCCGGCCTTTTAGGGCATTTTCTGCTAGTATAATACTCTCCAAAATGTCTAGGATTTTTCACCGCATATGCGTCCAGGTCGCCGAAGAAATGCTCGATGAAAATCCTTCAGCCATGACGACGTGGTCCCACCCTAACCTGCCCGCAGTGCTTTTCTGCACATATGACGCCTTTATCATACGGCGCTGCCCCAATCACCACAGCGAAGTTAGCACCAGCAGCAGGGCTGTGTGATGTTTTTTTCTAGAGCTGGGTGATGTATTTTTTTTCTAGAGCGAAGATGCCTGTAACAACAGATAAGCCGCTTGCCTCAGGCTGTCATGACTGCGGTAAGAATGGCCAAATGCCTACTGCCACCAAATTTGTATCGCTGACTTTGCACTGACAGGCCCTCCTCTTCATGAGCTGCCTCATGTCTCAAGGTGCTCGTCACTTTCAGGAGAGCCCATACTCACCCCCTGCATTTCCACTGGCGTCGTCTGCGTGGCTGACACTTGTGAGCATGGAATGTGGCTGGTACGAAAGACGTCGAAGACTTTATCTTCCACAAAGCCCGGGCAAGCGTCTAACATATTATCTGTCCTTAGCGCTGTTTTCTATGTGTGGCTGCCTTCGGTCCCCGAAAGTGCTGCTTTGCAAAGAGCAAAGGACCAGACGTACTTCCTGGATCAATAAACAACAACAGGTTCCTGTTTATGAGGTCAATGACTGACACACACCCAACAATGCTTTGATACGGGGACTCACGTTGGCAAGGTATGGCAAAAGCAGTAGTCAAAAAATGTCGTGCAGCCCTATTAGTTTCAAGAAAGCCGCTGCTAATGCCGAAACAACATTAAATATGCTTGGAGCTCTGCCGGAAGACGAAAGGCAAAACAGAATAAAATGGGCTGAGGAACTCTTGGCAGCCTTGCCCCAAAAGAACAAACTCGTTTGCATTCCACTAGCTCACCTGAAATGCCGACAGAATCTCTTTCCACGGTGCGTTTTTTGGCTCTCTTCCTGCGCCAACAAAAAACTCGCCCAACTAGCAGGCCTTCATCTATCGTGTCAGTGCACACTCACTAGCTGAACGCATATGGGGTGGCCATGCACCAGCACTATCCTGACTCCCATTCGACGCCCTTCAGCATCAAAAACAACTTGGTATTGCAGTACATGTGTCAAAAGAGCAACCCTGGGGAAAGGAGATGCTTTTGGACCTCGCTTCCCACCAGCGATGATATTTTCAAACGCACACTACACTTTACCAAACTGGTTGAGCGTACTGCCTATCGATTAGGAGGCGTTCGAGTCCCAGGCGCATCCGACACCAACCGGCATGGGTTGGCAGCAGCGTACACACAGCGCCCCGAACTTGAATCGAGCACCAAATTTGCTGCACTAGGACTAGGCTGGCCATATCGTATCCCCACTCACAAAAAGATCTGCTGGTCGGAGCAAAACTGAGGCCATCTCACAAGCTCCAACCAGTATTTGATCAAAACAGCGGCTGAAGAAGGGGAATGAAGATATGCTTTGGCGTTCTTGCATCGACTGCGCTTCCTAGAAGTGCTCAAGGGTGAGTGAAGTAACATGGAACTAGGCATCAGGTGTGCACCTGCCTAACAAGAGGTCGCGACCTCCAATCCAGCTTCCAACATATCTCAGCAGCATTTCATCCTAGAAAACAAAAACGCTCAAGCAAGTACAAGACCCACGCACACCTTAGCCAGCGCAGGGCTTACACGCTGCACAATGACGGAATTCAACAGCAGCGCAAAGCATACTTTGGCAGTGACAGGCGCGTGCTGTTTTTTTTGCAGCCGTGGCTTTAAGGCACCAAACTAGTGGTGACTGCGGAGGGCATCTACGGGAATTGACCGCGAGGCCTCTAGATGACAAAGCTGTTGATGCTGCATGCCCCCAAGGTACGCGCACACGGCAAGCAATTGAAACAGAGATGCGAGCCTCTCATTATTGCTTTCTTCACTGGCATTTTTGCACATTATATATGTCAACTCGTGGTAAGTCCGCACGTACTGTGACATACATACATCTTAAAATAGCTTCCGTGCTGAGCCCCAAAAACAACGAGAAAAGGATAACGGTCCCTCCATACTGCCAGGTACCCTGCACTACAAGCGGAAGCACTGGAATGCCATACACCTGCGACAAACACTCCGCGCACCTACAGCGAGTACCGCATAAACAAACAAGTGCAAAACATAAATCCACGTAAGGACTGCTTAATACCAATACCAAAGACCCGACCTCACTACAGCCATTACTTTTCGAGAGCGGACAACCCACTGCCTGCCACAGCAATGAGGTTTAATTGCCGTCAGCGCCACATGCTCGTGTCGGACTACACAGCACATTTACCATTCACCTCTTCACCCGCATCAAAGTCACATCACTTTACCTCGATGCCCCTCCACCACAGTGCCGCCAAAAAGCTAGTCTACACCGGAAGCTGTTGTTTGCGGTTGCAACGCCGCAAGGCTTCTACACCACTGCGATCACAGAGGCAGAAAGACGAGTGGACGGTGGCTATATCTAACAACTATGGCAAAACGCGAAAAGCAGCGCA